>NC_082400.1:5729764-5784764 GCF_031168955.1 Gadus macrocephalus
TCTCTCTCTCTAACTCTGCATCTCTCTCTCTCTCTTTCTCTCTCTCTCTCTCGCTCTCTCTCTCTCTCTCTCTCTCTCTAACTCTGCATCTCTCTCTCTCTCTCTCTCTCTCTCTCTCTCTCTCTCTCTCTCTCTAACTCTGCATCTCTCTCTCTCTAACTCTGCATCTCTCTCTCTCTCTCTCTATCTCTCTCTCTCTCTGCATCTCTCTCTCTCTCTCTCTCTCTCTCTCTCTCTCTCTCTCTCTCTCTCTCTCTCTAACTCTGCATCTCTCTCTCTCTAACTCTGCATCTCTCTCTCTCTCTCTATCTCTCTCTCTCTCTCTGCATCTCTCTCTCTCTCTCTCTCTCTCTCTCTCTCTCTCTCTCTCTCTCTCTCTCTCTCTCTCTAACTCTGCATCTCTCTCTCTCTAACTCTGCATCTCTCTCTCTCTCTCTATCTCTCTCTCTCTCTCTGCATCTCTCTCTCACTCTCTCTCTCTCTCTCTCTCTCTCTCTCTCACTCTCTTACTCTCTTACTCTCTCTCTCTCTCTCTCTCTCTCTCTCTCTCTCTCTCTCTCTCTCTCTCTCTCTCTAACTCTGCATCTCTCTCTCGCTCTCTTTATCCCTGTCCCTCTCCCTCTCTCACATTGTCTTTCACTTTCTTTAATTTTTTCTATCTCTCTCGCTCTGTGTCTCTGTTTTTGCTGTTTTGTAATCCGATGACGTTGGGAAGTTAAAACGCAGAATGCAAATGTCATCCGTCAGAAACGGCCGTCAGAAATGACAACTCACCTTCCGAGGCCCGGCCCTTGCAGATTATCCTTCCTCAATGGCGTGACACTAATAACCCAAAGAAAGAATATAATAACACTCATAATACCTGACAACACCTTCAACCCATCGGCGGAGCCATCAATCACTCACTCACCTGTCGGCCCCTGGAGCCCGTCCGCTTCATCACAGCCCTCATAACGCCGGCTCCAATCCCATCCCATCCTGGGCAGCGGGGACGTGGGGGAGGCAAGATGGCCCCAAGGAGAGGGACAGAGATTCTCCCCGCCACGCTAACCTCCTAAACGGGGGAAGGGAGAGACTTATCACCGTGTCGGTTTGAATGTAGCCAATTCCCCTTTAACGCGATATGGAAGAATGACGCATGTCCGCCGTTCAGACAGGGTAACCGCTCTAGCCGCTCTTAGCTTCTGGGGAGTGGCTAGCGATGTGCGAGCTTGGCGAGCTAGCCCCGCGGGCTAACGCATAATGTTCAATATTAATCAGAACAGCCCGTGAATGCGAACAGACGCCGATCGTTTAGGACAATATTGAGAGGCTCATGTATGTACGTCTTTTGAGTACTACTACTGAGACACGGAGATACTAGCCGGGGCAACACACACCAATGCACACCCCCCCCCCCCCCCCCCCCCCATTCACCACCCTAACCCAACTCCCCCTGACAGGATTCATAACATCCATCAGCATGGCCATCACCTCTGTGATATGAAGTCTGTCCGGGAGAGAGGGGGGAAATGATTCACATGATGCACACAAGGTGAAACATATTAGACGCGCACAGTTCGAAAACCATAAGGCGACCATGAGATAGTTGGTCAAGAGAGTTATATAGTTATATATGTGCTTGATGTCTCAGACGTTAAGTTACTTTGGGGTCACTTTACTGACACTGTGAAGCATGGTTTTCAAAGATCTACAAACGCTACAAATGCTGCTTGTGTGAGTTTGTTTGTTGTGGCTCTCCTGCCTCTCTGTGCGTATCTCTGCCCTCCTGTGTGTGTCTGTACCCCCCTGTGTGTGTATGCTTGCGTGTGCATATGGGTGCATGTGCATGTGTGCGTGCATGTGGTTTATGTGCGCTTATGTGTGTGTGTTTGTGTGTGTGTGTGTGTGTGTGTGTGTGTTTGTTCGTGTGTGTGCATGTGTGCGTGCATGTGGTTATGTGCGCTTATGTGTGTGTGTGTGTGTGTGTGTGTGTGTTCGTGTGTGTGCGTGTGTGTGTGCATGTGGTTTTGTGTGCTTATATGTCACATACACACACATACACATTATGTGTGTGTATGTGCGTGCGTGAGTGGTGCATGTGTGCTGGCGTGTATTTATTGTGTGTGTATGTTTGGATGTGTGTTGATATGTGGTTATATGTGTGTGTCAGCATGTGTGTGTGCGTGCGCGCCTGCGTCGTGTGCGTGCGTGTTTGCGTGCGTGCCTGTGTGTGTGCGTGCGTGCGTGTGTGCGTGCGCGGGTTGGTTTCCGCAGGGGAAGTGGCCTGGGTGCTGCCCCAGACAAAGGGCCGACCCCAGGGTCAAGGAATGTGAAGCCAGGTCTTTGACGACGGAGACCCTCCCTGGGGGCACGCCAGCGCCCAACACCTCAGCCAACAGCCCTAACCCTTCCTCCGACTAATGGGCCTTATTCACCTAGCCCACATTTCCCCTTCCATCTCGGTTCTCCACGCGAGCTGGGTGGTGCAACACTTCCACCACCCAGCTCGCGTGGAGAACCGAGATGGCCGTTAAAGAGACGCTGGTCTTCAAGATCAACAGCTTGTTGTCACAAACAGGGGTGGAAATGTTGTGGAATATGCACAATCAAATTTGTGGACACCAGGTCTAAATGCACCTCTCTAATATATTCGACTTTATCTTGCAATGTGCATTTATTTTCTATAAAAATATCAAACGCGTATTTAATTTGATTGATTGTCTTGGCGAAATAATTGGCTGATCCAGTATTTAGATATTTTCTAAATTGCATTACACCATGGAAGGAATTTCATTAATTGAGTTCATGAGAAATCATAAACACATTGTGACTCAGGGGTCAGCCAGCGTCTGTATAATAAATTCCCCTGAATATAGACTTGTTTTGTGACTTGTGTGTTTGACCATTGAATTCTCTGGCGGTTAGACACCATTGTCATGGCCGCTGAAAGGAGGGCTGATCACTTTTACGGATGAGCTTGTCGTGAACGGCCCCAGTACAAAGGGACCCAAGAGGGGCCTTGTCTCATTTATCACTCCTTTAAGAGAGAGGAGGGGGGAGGCAGGCAGGGGGGAGGGGAGGAGGGGATAGTGGGTAAGGGGCTAGTAAAGAGCGACAGTGGCCCACTTCCCCTCCTCTGAAGTCTGAACAAATGCAAAGGGAGGGAGAATTAAAAGAAGATGAAGAAAGGTAGACGGGACCGGTGAGAAGAAGCAAGGAAGGAACAGACGAGCAAGAAATACGTGTCTCTAAGATAGAACAAGCTGAGAGAAAGGAACCAACACAAGAGATAGTGTGTGTGTGTGTGTGTGTGTGTGTGTGTGTGTGTGTGTGTGTGTGTGTGTGTGTGTGTGTGTGTGTGTGTGTGTGTGTGTGTGTGTGTGTGTGTGTGTGTGTGTGTGTGTGTGTGTGTGTGTCTGTTTGAGAGAGAGCGAGAGAGAAAGAGGAAGCGACTGATTGGATTGAGCCTGGGTTGCCTTGAGGAGCCCTGTTCACGTATGTGTCTGTGTGTGTCTGTGAGTGTGTGTGTGTGTGTGTGTGTGTGTGTGTGTGTGCATGTGTGTATGTTTGCGTGCGTGCATACGTGCATGCATGCTTTCAAGGATCCACGGGTAAGACGTGTAAGGCACAAAAGTGCCTCCTCAGGATTTATAAACTGGGGGTCAGGGGTCACTCGGTCATTAATCATCCGGACTGGGGATTAAGTAGCTCGGGCCAGGCCCGGGATGAGAGGACAGGGCACGGCGAGGTGTTTGGTTAAGCTGCGTCCTGTCCGTCCGCACGACAAAAGACTGCAGATTCAGTGTCTCTCAACACTGATGGAAAAACGTTGTCTTTCGACATGGCTGACAAAAGGGGTTAAAAACAGCACAGGGGTGTTCACCTAGCGACCGTCTTGGATTCATCTTGATTTTTCAAACATTTATTGGTTGTTTGGGAACTGAAAACAGGGAGTTGAACACCCTTACCACGATATCCTGCCCCGTGCTCATGGTATCTTATGATGTCCCTCTCTAGTCCCTCTCTCTCTCTCTCTCTCTCTCTCTCTCTCTCTCTCTCTCTCTCTCTCTCTCTCTCTCTCACCAACAAGTCAGAAGACGATAATGTTGGATAATTGTTGTCTGTGTTAGTCGGACGGTAAATCAATATATAAGCCATGAGTGAGGTTGACACGAATGCAAACTTCCAATCATGTTCTCAATGATGCGTTGATTTGCTTTGTGTGCTGTTGAGCCTCGGTCATCTCACACCTGAACCGTTTGGTCCTTGTGAGACCAGTTTGTTTGGCTCATCCAAACTCTGCAGCGAAACAAACGGACTTACTCTGTCTGTTTAAAAGCGGGGGTCTCAGTCCACTTCCAGGTTAACTCTTGCTCAGTTTGCTGAAGGTGTGAAGGTCATCCAAAACCAATTATAAGAAGCAATCTAAAAACAATGCATTATGGGTGGAATGTGTAGCTCTGCCCCGAACTGCAAATTATAATATTCATCCAGGTATACGTGATCATTTCATTGATTTAAATGAGTTGCGGTCCAACGTGGTGCCATCAGGAGTTGAAAGCACTCCCTGAAATATGGTTGAGCAACTTTATAAGCAATTGCATGTGGTTAATCACAATAGCACCGACTTTTTAAGATCAGTCAGGGACCAAATGATGGAAATTGGGTTATTTTATATTTTCAGGAACACCAAAGCAAAACCAAAAACTCAAGGCCACACAAGGTTTTAGTTGCTCTGTCATGATTGTCAAAAGAAGGAAATGTTTTGAGTTTCACTCAGATTTTTCTGAGAAGTTCTGAGAAGAATGCTAACAAGACACAAAAGCAAAAACGTTAAACTTCCCCTTGAATTGGACAAGTTAACCAAAATATAATATACCAACACACACACCAACACAAATACACACACAAACACACAAACAACTACATACACATATGTAAACACCTATACACATTGAAATGTGTACCTTTGCACAAGACACAATTCGATACACAAACTCATGTATTAACACAGATTAACGTTCACACCAACACGCCCATGCATAGACACACACACACACACACACACACACACACACACACACACACACACACACACACACACACACACACACACACACACACACACACGTACAAACACAACCTTGAATCAGCACAGCCACCTTCGTCTCAAAGTACGGCCGCCTGTCCACGATGTGCGGAGCGGGGCATTAATTATGCATCGCTCCTCTCCAAACAACATGGACGAACACCTTGCAGTGCTCAGCAGAAAGAACCGTCTTTCCAAAGACCTGCAGCGGGGCTGCGGGAGCGTTCCCCGCGGGCCCCTGTAGAGCACGGCCTCTGTAGAGACTCCCTTCGTATTGCAATAGGGGGTGCGTGGGTAACACGGCTGTCAAGAACCCAGAAGGCCCCAATGATGCGTCTTGTTTGCCCTCCGCTCTTTTGCCCCTTCTCTCCTCTCTCTTCTTCCCCTTCTCTCCTCTCTCTTCTTCCCCTTCTCTCCTCTCTCTCCCCCCTTCTCTCCTCTCTCTCCCCCCTTCTCCTCTCTCTTCTTCCCCTTCTCTCCTCTCTCTCCCCCTTCTCTCCTCTCTCTCCCCCCCTTCTCTCCTCTCTCTTCTTCCCCTTCTCTCCTCTCTCTCCCCCCTTCTCTCCTCTCTCTCCCCCCTTCTCTCCTCTCTCTTCTTCCCCTTCTCTCCTCTCTCTCCCCCTTCTCTCCTCTCTCTTCTTCCCCTTCTCTCCTCTCTTCTTCCCCTTCTCTCCTCTCTTCTTCCCCTTCTCTCTCTCTTCTTCCCCTTCTCTCCTCTCTCTCCCCCCTTCTCTCCTCTCTCTTTTTCAATTTAATTCAATTCAATTTTATTTGGATAGCCCTTAATCATCATTACAGTCTCAAAGGGCTTAACAGGCCAAATATTTATGACACCCCCGTTTACCCAGGCCCCCACAAGGGCAAGAAAAACACCCTTGAAATGATCAAGGAAGAAATCTTGAGAAGAAACGCATTGCAGGGGATCCCTTCTTCCAGGGATGGTCAGGAGTGCAATGGGTGCCATAATTGACATACAGGTAAATACATGCACGTCATATAAAATCGGTGATGTGTTGCTGGCCGGTTAACCATGAGGAGAGTCCAGTCACCGCAACACGCTAGAACAGACAGAATAGTGAATTAAAACGGAAAAGTACATGGGAATGTATACTGTATTAACAAATGCACAAACAAACAATCAACAGCACAAACAAACACAGAGTGGTCTTCACATCGCATCTGTGTCATTTTCTCACTCCTATGTTGCAAATGCAAGATTGTAGAGGTGCGTTTTGAGCTTTCCTTTAAATAGCTCCACAGAGTAAGCTTCCCTGATCACTGATGGCAGCCTATTCCATAGGAAGGGGGCTCGATAGGCAAACGCTCTCTGTCCAGCCGATTTCTTTTTAACCTTCGGCAGTGAAAGCAGGCCAGCTCCCAAAGACCGGAGGGACCGAGAAGGACTATAAGGAATGATCAGGTCCTTCAGGTAGGATGGAGATAATCCATGCAAGGCTTTATAGGTTAGCAGTAGCAAATCCGATCTGAAAGTTATTGGTAGCCAGTGCAAAGAGGCGAGAATAGGTGTGACGTGATCAAACCTTCTCGTTCTGGTCAGCAGTCTAGCTGCAGCATTCTGTACAAGCTGTAGACTTTTCTTGGTAGAGTTTAGTCCCGAGAACAGTACATTACAATAATCCAGTCTTGATGAAACAAATACATGAATTTTTCCCCTTCTCTCCTCTCTCTCTCCCCCCTTCTCTCCTCTCTCTTTCCCCTCCTCTCTTTTCCCCTTCTCTCCTCTCTCTCTTTCCACCCTTCTACCCTCTCTCTTTCCGCTTCTCTCTTTCCCCTTCTCTCCTCTCTCTGTCCCCGTCTCTCCTCTCTCTTCCCCCTTCTCTCTCTCTTTCCCCTTCTCTCTTCTCTCTTACCCCCCTATCGGTCGCCTGGCATTTTGTCACGTTGAGTCAAGAGGTGTGCAGTATAAATGCAGTAATTATTGTTGTTGTATTGTTGGCTTAAGATGGATTGGATGTGGAGAGGAGCAGGAGGGAGTGAAGGAGTAGGGGACGGATGGAGGTGGGGGGGCAGGGAACAGTCGTGTCTATGCAGGGCCCTGAACAGAAGGATATTAGAGAGAAAGATCTGGATCTGGGCTAATGTAACGTGAGTTATGTAAATGCAACATGCTGCCTCTTGCTGTGTATGTACCTCAGGGGATTCTGAGATTCCGCCTCACACTTTGATGCATCGGCATTAAATTCATCACATTTTTCCTTCTTTTTTTTCCTGAGCTGTGCCGATGGCACATGTATGCATATCGCAATTACTGGAAGATATGAATGAGGGTATATTGATATTATTACTTTGGGCTGTTATTGGTGTGCTAAGAGCTATCGCTGATGAATGATATTTACACCAAGGCTTTAGGCCTACTTCTTGTAGTTAGCTATACAATGTTGCAGAATATTGTACCCTTTAAAAATAATATGTAGACTTATACTTCGGAAATCTAGGCCTTCATGAATGTGATATTCTTACAAACAACATTTTTTTTTTCCCTCTCTGATTATCGTGTTATTTTTCAGTCCAGAATGGCAATTCTTCACGTTTTCTCGACTCTTGAAACATGAAGATGTGCGTTTGAATTGCACTCCATGTCCCATTTTTCAATGTCACGTTAGCAAAAAAAAATCTGGGCTCCAAGTAAACTCCCCCCCTTTTTTCAAACCCGCGTCGTTGCAAGAGAGCGCGCGGGGGTGGGAGTACCCCCTGCGCGCGGCCCTTCGCAGTGCAGATCCAGTAGTTGGGAGTTTTTGTACAGCGCGAGCGAAAGAGAGAGAGACAGCGAGAGCGAGAGAGGAGTGTGCGCGTGTATGTGTGTGTGTAATTGCTACCGAGAGAGCGAAAAGAAGGAGGGGGAAAAAACAATACGTGCATTTTTTTTTTGTCCATCGCATATTGCTCTTAGGTTAGACTGTCACTTTGGCTGTGTTTTCGTCGCGCGAGTATTGCCTCTTGAAAACCTGTACCACCAGCACCAGCACCACCCAGAGCCACGCAGAGTCCGGGTCTGAGCAGCAGCCCCCCGAAAAAGTCCCAACGCGGCGGTTTCAGCGGGCATGAGCTAACCCAGCCCGACATGGAGACCAAACCGTTCCTGTCACTGGGTAAGTTTCTTTTCTTTTTCTGTGTTTGTTTTATCGAGAGACTCCTGCCGCGGTCTGGTGAGTCGTTGAGACTTTTATCTTCCCGGGTGAATGTTGTAACATGTACTGTACACGTTACTGTAACATGCCGTCGCACTGGCAGCACGTGAAGCCAGTGGTTCTACATCGCTTCTTCATCAACACGTTAAAAGCGCCCCGCTTTGAAGAGGGGTATCGCACGCGCTTGTTCATGAGGAGGGGACATCGCTCGCGCGCTGGGGTATTATCATTATTATTTGTTTCAACGTCACCCTTGATGTTGCCGGTTTGCTAAAAGACAACAAAGCCACGCGGCGGGCATCGCGCGCAGTACTTTTCATGGTTCTTTTGACAGACCCCCGCTCCCCCCCCCCCCCCCCTTCACCCGGTGCGCTCGCGACCTTCGAGGTGATGACATTCGCTCAAGACAAGCGACATCCCAGGACAAGCGCTGCGCAAGGGGCTGCAGCACACACACACACACACACACACACACACACACACACACACACACACACACACACACACACACACACACCACACACACACACACACACACACACACACACACACACACACACACACACACACACACACACACACACACACACACATTATCCACTATCTTCATGCAATCCATAACTCTAATAAGTTTGTAGGTGGTTTTAAAGACTACAAGTCAAATATCTATGCCCCAGGGATCATAGGATCGACTGTATTGAACATAAACAAATCCTAATAAGCAAATCCCCAGCTGTCTTCTTGAAGAATGTCATTAGCCTATTTACATATTTCAATTATTGAGCTTTGAAAGGATTATTAAAATGTAGTGTAAGGCAATTCTTTTTTATTTCTTTTGATAACTGTAAAACGCCCCAAAGTGAATCTGCATCATCGCAAAGTTTGTCTTTAATGTCAAAAGTTTTATAATGATAATTTGGTCATCGTAGTTCTTCCTCTCATGGCAGCAGCCAGTTCAGTACTGACATGGTAAATAAAGATATACAGGCAGGCAGATATAGCTACAGGCTGGTTTTAGGTGTTGCATTTTCACGCCTAGTACTTTGGTAATCCTTGTATTAGATCATGCTTCCCCTTTTGTCATTCTGCACTTAATGAGTCAATTGTAACACAAGGATTAAGCACAAACAACAGATTGAATAAAATACGTAACCATGCATGTTATTTCGTAAAAAAAGCAAAGGAGCACAAAACAGAAATATGGGAAGTGATCAGGTTGTCCTGACCCTAAAACTGAATATTGGTCTGGACAATTCCACTGTGAGTGGGACTGAGGGAACAGAAGAGGGCAAGGCAGAGTGCTTTTTACAAAAAAAAATGTATCATGATATTTTCAATTCAGGACGCTTTGAGGTCGCTGGCCCAGATTGTCAGCAAAACACACTGAAATGAAATGCCACATTTAAAGTAGCCCTCAGGCTTTTCTTCTTCTCTTTTTTAAACGTCTATCTATCTAGTCCTCTGTTACATACCCGCTAGCCTACTTTCACATTTCCTGGAAAATGTACCTGACGACATCAATTATGCACAAACATGGGGCCTATCTTGTCCATCTTGTTCCAGATCTTAATAAACCCAGCAGGCGTTTATAATCAGCCGGGCAGCCTTGTCGATCCAGACCCAGATTATCTGAGGACTCGGACACAGGTGATCAGCTAAGCTACTGTCAGTGTAAATAATGGATGGCTTTCATTTCTTAGTCAAAGGAGTATACACATGGCTAGACTTACACACTTAGACACACACTTCCATCACGCACACACAGCAGACACAAAGACACACACACATACAAACACATACACTCATGCGCATACACTCAGATGCGCACACCGACACACACACACCACACACACACACACAGACTCAGACAAACACACACACACACGAACACACCAGAAACACAGACACAAACACACAGAAACACACACATGCAAACAAATACACTCATGCGCATACTCACATGCGTTCACCAATGTCACACAAACACACACACACACACACACACACACACCACACACCACATGTAGACACACGCACACACACACACACACACACACACACACACACACTTGGACACACACACACACACACACACACACACACACACACACACACACACACACACACACACACACACACACACACACACACTCAGACACACACTCAGACACATGCACACTTAGACACACACACACACACTCAACACACACAGCAGTACCTGAGCCCCTCAGCAGTGAATCTTTAATGCGCCGGCCCGGTACTGTTCACTTTGTCAACCTGAACAGTGCACACCTTGTGTCCCCGTCGGCGGAGACGTAGCCGCCAGCGCTAGGCTAGCCTGTTATTGTGTCTGCCGCGCTTTCATGAGCTCCTCGAGTTACACCTTGACACGTATCACCTGGCTGTGCTCATGTGCATGCACACACACACACACACACACACACACACACACACACACACACACACACACACACACACACACACACACACACACACACACACACACACACACACATAGTGGCAGGCGCACATGTATCCACGTAGGGCAGACACAAGTGCACGCACACACACACACGCACACATATGGAGACACATGCGCACGCACACACAAACATACACTCACACAAACAGCGAGGGGAGTTCTGAGCCACCAACGCTGAGTTCTACTGTTACAGATCCCCACCTCTCTCTCAATCACCCCCCCTCTCTCTGTCTCCCCCCCTCTCTCTCTGAACCCTCTCTCTCTGTCCTTCCTCTCTCTCTCTGTCTCCCCCCCTGCCTCTTTCTCTGTCTCCCCCCTCTCCCTCTGTCTCGCCTCCTTCTCTCCCTCTGTCCCCCCCCCCCCTCTCGCTCTCTGTCTCCCCCTCTCCCTTTGTCTCCCCTCTTTCTCTCCCTCTGTTTTCCCCCTCTTTCTCCCCCCTCTCTCTCTCGCCCCTCTCTTTCTCTCCCCCCTCTCTTTCCCTGTCCCCCCCCCCTCTCTCTCTGTCTCCCCCCTCTCCCTCCGTCTCCCCTCATTCTCATTCTCTCTGAGACTCCCCCCCCACTTTCTTTCTGTCTCTCCCTCCCCCCTCTCTCTCCCCCCTCTTCCTCTGTCTCAAACCCTCTCTCTCTGTCTCCCCTCCTGGTCTCTCTCTGTTGCCCGTCCCGTTTCTCTCCCCCCGTTTCTCTCCCCCCTCTCCCTCTCCCCCGCTCTGTCTCCCCCCTCTCCCTCACCCCCTCTCTCTCTGTCTCACCCCCTCTCTCTCTGTCTCTCCTCCTGGTCTCTCTCTGTTTCCCCTCCCCTTTCTCTCCCCTCTCTCTCTCCCCCTCCCCTCTCTCTCCCCTCCCTCCCCCCTCGTACCCCTTCATGTGGCTTCAGGGAAACTCACAGGACCGCCCCAGCGGCGGAGAGAGAGTCTGTTTTTACAGGTGCGCCGTATTGTGTGTCCCAACGCCGAACATGATTAAAGCGACCAGACGAGCATATATGTAGACACCGACTGCAGCTCACCCACCAGCGACCAGCACGCCCCGGCACGGCGCTGCCATACACACACACACACACACACACACACACACACACACACACACACACACACACACACACACACACACACCACACACACACACACACACACACACACACACACACACACACACACAAGCCCCAGACACCCCTTTGACATGCATACATGCGTGTTTTTTGTCTGTGGTGGCTGGCAAATCTAAATGTTTTAGTCGTGAGAACTTTCCCAGAGTGTGCTGGGTAGTGGGGGGGGGGGAGGGGGTGGTGATAGGGTGGTCTTATGCACGGCCCTGTATGTAACTTTATCTTTTTAATCGTCTGTAGCTCTCTCTCTTTTACTCTCGCTCGCTCTTCTTTCTTACAGGCGTGCTTCTGTTAATGACTGGTCAAACTTTCTCTGTCAGATAGATGCGATCTCTGATTGGCCACCTCAAGGGCGGGTGCAAACTGCATTTCTAAGTCCTTGGACAGAACGATTAGTCTGTTCTCTCTCTCTCTCTCTCTCACTCTCTCTCTCTCTCTCTCTCTCTCTCTCTCTCTCTCTCTCTCTCCGCCTATTTACCTGCAGCCACGATGCATCAGCAGTCTTGACGTTTGACGGTCGCAAGTGGCAGCCGTCTCATATGAACCGTTAAATTATACAATCAGAGATGTACAGTCTTACATTTACTGTTATAGATTTAAAGTTATTTATTGACAGTTATACATGACAGTTATAGTGGTGGCAGGGAGGTGAGGTACCCAGTGCGCGCGGTGTGTTATTGTGAGGTCTTGCTCACACACACACACACACACACACACACACACACACACACACACACACACACACACACACACACACACACACACACACACACACACACACACACACACACACACACACACACACACACACACACACTGTCTCTTATATTAAACATGAGAAATAAGAAAAGGATGACATTTAAAGCAGTGGCTTGGCCCCTTGTGTCAGAGAAATACAACTTTGGTTGCCATAATAAACACAGAGGAATAATTTACAGCCCAGTCTCCTGTAGTTGACAGGACGTGTGTTTTGTGTGTGTGCATGTGTTTACCTTTGAAATTTAATAAATACAACGAAAAGGTAATTGCATTCTCAGAATTCACTCCACACTTCAATGTTTTTAGTAAGTAATTTCCTCGACCATCTAAAACTTGGGTCCCCTCCCCAAGTCCGAAGTGAAAGCCGGCGTTCATCTAGAGAAGCAAACCTTTCCTTTGGACCCGTGAGCTTCACGCTCTCTGCTGGAATTACAGCAGGTCCACCTCTACTGCTTGGTTTCTGTTTGTGGCTTGGTGTGTGTGAGTGTGTGTGTGTGTGTGTGTGTGTGTGTGTGTGTGTGTGTGTGTGTGTGTGTGTCTCTCTCTCTTGTGTGCGTATCTCACGTGTGTGTTTGTCCATTCCCTTGAGCGTGTTTGTGTTTGCTCGTGTATATTTGAGAGATTCTCGATTCATCTGTGTGTATGTTTTCTATCTGCCTGTTTGTGTGTATATTTGTGTGAATGTTTGTGGTGCTTTGTGTGTGTGTGTCTGGTGTGTGTATGATGTAAGGCAAACAGTCCAACTTGGCCGTAACTTAAAACAAGGTAATACAGGAGGGGGGGGTTGTGTTGGCTCATAAGGCGTGTGTGTGTGTGTGTGTGTGTGTGTGCAGGTTTGTGTGTGGGTCCTTTTGTCCTTGTGTGTATGCTTATGTCAGTGTGTGTGTGGTTGTGTGTTTGTGTGCTTTTCCATGTGAGTGCGTGTGTGTTTGTGTGCTTGTCCATACATGTGTGTGTGGTTGTGCGATGGCGGCTGATAGCATTCGTCCAGCCGTGTGCTTTACAGCCGTCCGGTCTTGTGTTGCGATGTGAGGCTTCACACCCCGGCTGAGGGACGGCTGCAGCTGTCACCTTTATTGGCCCGCTTTATGGCCAGACTTAATGGCTTATAGTGACAGCTCTCTCTCCCTGTCTCTGAATCTCTCTTTCTCTCTTTCTCTCTCTCTCTCTCTCTCTCTCGTTCCCTCTCTCTCTCACTGACTCTCTCTGTCTGTCGCTCTCTGACTCTCTCTCTCTCTCTCTCTCTCTCTCTCTCTCTCTCTCTCTCTCTCTCTCTCTCTCTCTCTCTCTCTCTCTCTCTCTCTCTCTCTCTCTCTCTCTCTCTCTCCGACTTTTCACTCCCTCTCTTTTCTCCCGTCTACCTCTTTCTCTTTTCTTATCTCCCTCTCTTCATCTCTTCATCTTTCCCATCTTTTCGTCCACCCTCCCTCTACTCTTTTTGCTCTCTCTCTCTCTCTCTCTCTCTCTCTCTCTCTCTCTCTCTCTCTCTCTCTCTCTCTCTCTCTCTCTCCTCACCCTCTTCTCACCCTCTTTATGTCCTCTGTGCTGCACATAGCTATCTGTCTGTCCGTCTATCTATCTATTATCTGCCTGTCGGTCAGCCTTGGAGACTATGACATCATAAAGCCCATTAGTTTCAGGGTTTATGCAGGAAGAGAGAGACAGGGAGAGAGAGAGAGAGAGAGAGAGAGAGAGAGAGAGAGAGAGAGAGAGAGAGAGAGAGAGAGAGAGAGGGGGCCTTCCCTTGGAGACTTCTGATTGGCTGTCGGTGTATTGGCGGTATTCACCGAGCGTACGGCCGTTTCCTTTTGAAGTGGTAACATGGGCATCCGCTGGGAGTCGACCCCATCACACTCTTCTATAATACCTACTGAGAGCAGGGTCGTCCGCCCTCACATGGCCATGGCTCTCTCATACTCCTCCTCTTCTTCTCAACCCCCTCCAACACCACCTATTCCACCTCCTCAACCTCCTCCAACCCCTTCTCCCCCCCCTCCTCCTCCTCCTCTTCTGAACCACCTCCTCCTCATCCTCTTCTCCTCAACCTCCTCCAACTCCTCCTCCTCCTTCTTGTCCTTGTCCCTTCTCTACCCCCTTCTCTTTCTCTTCCTCCTCCTCCAGCTCCATCTCCTCCTCCTCTTCCTCTGTTCAGTATCCCTGAGTGAGAGACATAGAGGGAGGGAGGAGAACGGACCGAGACAAAGGAGAGATGGCAGAGATGGAGAGAAAGAAAGATGTCTTGATATGATGATATGATGAAAGAGAGAATGTCAGGAATCTGTCGCTATGCACCTTACGTCGACATCTTTATAGCCAGGGCCGTGAAGATAGACGGGAAGTTGATTTGAGAGAAGAATAGAGGTTCAATGAGTATTTAGTGGAGAAGAGGCTACTGAGATTATAATATTTTATCTCTTAATATTGAATTTGACAGACTAATTAGACATCCTTCACATTTTAATTGTAATGTGAAGGATTAAATGATGAAACCTAAAACACACAACAAGTAAACCTTTGAAACGGTTGAAGCTGCCAAAAAAAACGACAACATTTGGGAGGAATAATAAAAATATCAGGTGTAGAAATCTCATTTAAACGCCATTGTTGTTCAAATCCATATCCGCAAGTAACCAACACATGACAGGTGGATTTGAGTTTATTTGTGTGTGTGTGTGTGTGTGTGTGTGTGTGTGTGTGTGTGTGTGTGTGTGTGTGTGTGTGTGTGTGTGTGTGTGTGTGTGTGTGTGTGTGTGTGTGTGTGTGTGTGTGTGTGTGTGTGTGCGGGTGCATGATCAAAAGCATCAACGTGTTCTTTGATGTCCGGGAGAGATGGGGAAAGGAACCCGATCCAGGGGTTCCTTCTTCCCGTGAGGTTCTCTCAAGTTGGCAACAAATTCATGGCTGGACCCCCTGGGAGTCTTTTAGAGGGAGTAGATGGGAGGTAGGGGGGAGGGTGGGGCCGCTCTCCCCCATACCTGGAAGGCAGGGGAGGGGCCAAATCAGATGGAATGCCAAGAAACAACTCAGAATGATCATACATCTGTATGATCATTCTGAGGTGTGTGTGTGTGTGTGTGTGTGTGTGTGTGTGTGTGTGTGTGTGTGTGTGTGTGTGTGTGTGTGTGTGTGTGTGTGTGTGTGTGTGTGTGTGTGTGTGTGTGTGTGTGTGTGTGTGTGTGTGTGTGTGTGTTACCCTGGGACCCTACAGCTTGGTGTGCTCAACACACACACACACACACACACACACACACACACACACACACACACACACACACACGTAAACACACACAGAGCAGTTGTGTAGCTGTCTCGAAACGTGCATCAGAAAGTCAATACCTAGATACAGGGCCCCTATTTCACCAACAGGATTGATCTTGATTAGCCAATGCTACCCATTTGTGACATCACAACTCACAAGTCGGAGTATTGGGTTGATCTGTCTATCATATATTTAACCTTAAAGAGAAACCTTGTACTGAACGAAATCACTCTAACCGCGGAAAATCGGACCAATCAGGAACAGTGATAAGTAATAAAAGGATGACAGTGAATGGGTTAATCTTTTCCATTATATGCCCAAGAAACTGAATAACAACGGTATATTGTCCACCGTCTGAACAAGACTGATGAAGTATTTATATATTGATTCTTGTTTGTGTGCCTCCATGTTGATACATCGATAGGTGCTATGACCTAGCCTTGTACCCCTGACAAAAATAGCTTTCACGGTTGCAGAACAAAGAAATGGTACAAATCTAAGAAAGTCTCGCTTCTATTGTACATGCTACACTATTGTCAATTTTCTAGACAATATTGTGCATTCCTCAGATAATGGTGTTTTTCTATTTTCTTTATCGACAATACAAGCAGTTGGGGCGACAGTAGCTCTGGAGGTAAAGCAGGTCAATGTTGCTAGTTTGATCCCAGTTCAACTTAGCTGAGTGTCGAGGTGTCCCTGAGCAAGGCACCTAACCCTAACTGCTCCAGACCAGCTGGCTGCTGCCGGGCTTTATAAGATACCTTTTATGGACTTGTATGACTCTTGCAACCTTTAGGGTTATATCCCATTGGTTGAATGCACTTATTGTAAGAACCTTTAGACAAAAGCATCAGCTAAATAACTATGATGTTAGTGTTGACTGTGTATGAATGTGTTGATGAATGTCTGCATGAATGGGGGAATGTGAGGCACAAATTGGAAAGTGTTTTGAGTGGTCAGAAAAAGCGCTGTTTAACTGCAGACCATTTACCATTTATTAAGATACCAAGCGTATTTAAATTTTATCATACCTCTTTTCATTTATTCAGGCATTGTGGTGGAAGCCTGGATTTCAAACATCTCAGGGTCTCTCATGTTGCTCATTATTTATTAAACACGGACACATGGCGACCAACCCGAAACCTGAGACCACGTGCTGGAATGCACGTCTGCTCGCGGCCCAGTCACTCGCGCCGCTACACATGTGTTTAGCATGTTGTTGCATTTCCTGCTACGGGAGAGTGGAGGGAGGAGAGGGGGTGGGGGGAGACGAGAGGAGAGGAGAGGGGAGGGGGTGCGCGTTGCTCTACATACAGAGACATGCACGCGAACGCTTCTGTAGGTTTGCTTTAGGTCTAAGAGCTCCGCAGCATTCCACAGCCTGTCACCCCCCCCCCCCCCCCTCCCCCGCTCCTCAGACGACTCTGACAAGTTCAAGTGTCATGGTTAGGACGCCGCCTGCTCCTCATGCACTGCTGTTTGCTTTGTGCATGTGTGTCTTGGTGACGCTCTTACTCATGCGTGGATGCCAGACGTGCTGCATGCATGTTTGCTGCTCCGATTTATACGCGGAAAGATGGCGGTTAATGTATGTTTTGTATGTGTGTGTGCGTGTGTCCTCTTGATCCTAAACTTGTATTAGTGTATGCTCACCTACATGTGTGTGCTTGCGTGCTTGTGTGTTCTGATGTTGTGTATGTATTTCATGTGTGTATCGACACACTCTAAGGCGCTTTTGAATGTTCATGTGTGTGCCTGTTTGTGTGTGCATGCCTGTTTGTATGTGCCTGTGTGTGTGCGTATATGCCTGTGTGAGTGCCCACTGCCTGTGTGCATGTTGGTATATATTTGTGTGCGATGCTTGTGTGTGTGTGTGTGTGTGCGTGTGCGTGTGTGTGTGCGTGTGTATGTGGTTGCGTAGACACTTCCACCATCACAAAAAGGGGTCGGGAGCAGCTCTGGTCGGAGCGGCCCAGCGAGCTGTCTGGCGGAGGGGAGGGTCAAAGGGCGCGGTCGGGTCATGCTCAGTGGGGGCGCGGGGGTACTAGCGGAGCAGAGGTGTGGAGGGAGAGATGGGAAGAAGAGGCGCAAAGCAAACGGGATCAGTGGGAGACGAGCGGCTGGGCGCTGGGCTCACGCCCCTCTTCGTTTCTTTCCGCTTCTCATTCCTTATTTATTGATTTCTGTTTATCTCCCTTCTCTGTTCTTCTTCTGCTCCTCTGGACGGAGGAGCGCGCGTTTGAAAAGAGTCTGAGACGAGTCAATTGTTATGACACTTCTCTGAGAGCATGACGAAGGTGAGGAGGGGAAACGGCATTGAACCGCTCGCTCGCTCTGTCTCCCTCGCGCTCAGTCTGTCTCTGTCTCTTTTTGTATTCATTCCATCACTCTGTTTCTCTGTTTTCTCACGCACATAAACACACACATACACACTCATACGCCTAAACACACACACACACGCACACGCACACAAACACTCACACACACACACACACACACACACACACACACACACACACACACACACACACACACACACACACCTACACACACACACACACACCTACACACACACACACACACACACACACACACACTCTCACACCTACACACACACACATACACACACACACACACACACACTCTAGAGAATGAGCGGTATGTTTATTAGCGGGTCTCGTGGTGAATACTAAGGTACCCCCGGGCCCATAAAAGCCGGCAGTTAAAAGCTGCTGTCAGGGAACTCCGTTTCCAGGGGGGAGAGAGAGGAAGGTAGAGAGAAGAGGAGGGAGGGAGGGAGGGAGGGAGGGAGAGAGGGAGAGAAGGAGTGATTGGGTGAAAGGGAGAGCAGAAAGAGAGGGGAAAGAAAAAACGACAAGTCCTTGAAACGCAGAGCAAAGGCACGGTGAGAAAGAAAAAAAGCAACGCCCGTAGTTAGTGTGAGCACATCTGGACCGGTCTGAGTGAGAATATTTCTGCAACATCTGGAAAAATTCCCTGGAATTGAAGAGTCCCCTCCTTTTGATATTTTGCTCCTTTTAACTTTTTCATTCAGTGCGATGGATTCGCTTGGCCACTCCCCCCCCCTTGGTGTGTAAACGAAGGGGCGTGGCCTGTAGTAACCCTGGCCTTCACTCACTTTATAGGGGGACAAAACTGGACCCATGTGACCAACCTTCCCCCCCCTTAGGGGTAATTAAACACTGTAGAAGTGAGTGGGGCGTCCAGCTGGGGGATCGAACCTGCGGGTCAGACCAGGACCCAATAAAAATACAGAAAAATACGTGAAAAAATGAGTCGTAAAAAAGTTTTCGCCCACAGCTGGTGGTGGCTTTTTTGGTTTTAATTGAAGGCATAAAAAATAATCTCTTTGTTTTTAGTTCTGCGGTTCGGGCGGCGCTGGGACGTGTTTGTGGTTGGTCATTGGATTGGGTTATGATTTAGACCCGGAAAGTTTTCCCCACGCCACAAGAATATATCATGGGTGAAACGGTCCATGTATCTGTGTCGAAACAAACGGTAGGGAGTCTGCAGTGCACTGACCGGGACGCAAGGCCAACCCAACCACACATCAATCAAAAAAGAACAAATAGAGGATTTCATCTGCACAAAAAGGTTTTACGCAAAGACACAAACCAATGGCGTAGCCTATGTACCGGAATTAATGAGGGGAAATCATCCACAGGAAGTTAAGTGATGCTCACGGACTCTGAGGTCCAGTCAGGTTCTGCTGATACGCGGTCGAACACACGTGCGCGTCGCCTGGGTGTGTGCTGTGTTCTCGAGCAAGGCGAGTGGCAAATAATTGTTTACTCGAATGTGAGACCCCTCCGCAGCAAAACCTCCGCGAGATCGGAAGCAAGGCCATCCTGACCTAACGTTGCGACGAAATAATGGAGTGGTTCTCACTTGGTGTCCAAACGCCTCTTAAGTCTTCTCGTACACTAACTAAAGTCTGTTGGTCGTATGCAGTCTACAGCCGAAGGTCCAACCGTATTAATCATCTCATTACAGCAGACTGTGAGACCAAAAGACCAGGCAGTCACCCTTTGATGTCCCGTTGATAGACTAATCGTTTCAAGTGCTCGTTTTGCTTAAGGCACTGCAGTGGGACGTGATTTGGCCGTAAGCTGCTAATGCATACTCTGTTGCCGTTGTGCTTAAAGGAATATTTGATGTTGTACAGCAGACAGACACTGCTGTTTTGTTTATGTGTCCATGGGCTGTTGAGGGCCAAGCTGGCCGTGTTGTTTACGTCATAATAATACATGGATTATCGAAAGACTAATTAAACAGTTGTAGTTATATTCTACAGAGAAATATGTGAGAGGTCATTGGAGAAGTTCTTATGCACAATTCTACCTATATACCTCGTTCTGGTGGTATAATCAGTTTGGAGTCATTGGAATGGATAGAGTCGTGAATGCGAGGGTGCACTCTCTGTCTGTCACTCTCTCTTTCTCTGTCTCTCTCTCTCTCCATGCTCTCTCTCTTTTGAAGTGTGAAGTGTCCCTAAAGGGGAACAAAAAAAAGAATAGAGGTCCCAGCGATCAAATCAACAACTCTGATATGTCTCTCTCTCTCTCTCTCTCTCTCTCTCTCTCTCTCTCTCTAAGACCTCCAAGCTTTGTTCATTAGCTATGCGCCGTGAGCGCCTTTTGTGCGCTCTTCTCCGCGGTGCCATTCCTTAGAACCCCACCCCTCATCCACCTCCCCCTCCCCCTCCCCCCTCCCCCTCCCCCTCCCCCTCCCCCCCCCGCCCTCTCCCTCCCCCTCCCCGGTGGTGTCCACACGTTGGCGCTCATCATCACTCATTAGGAGTCTACAAGTAGAGGGAGAGAGGTCTTTCTGTCCTACCAGGGGAGAAGAGTGTGTGTGTGTGTGTGTGTGTGTGTGTGTGTGTGTGTGTGTGTGTGTGTGTGTGTGTGTGTGTGTGTGTGTGTGTGTGTGTGTGTGTGTGTGTGTGTGTGTGTGTGTGTGTGTGTGTGTGTGTGTGTTACACTGACAGGCAGGTAGCCTACAGGGGAACCAGCTGCTGGAGAGGAGTAGAGAGGGCAGAGGAGTGGAGAGGAGGGGGGGTGAGGAGGAGGGAGAGGGCAGAGGAGAGGGAGGGGGGTGAGGAGGAGGGAGAGGGCAGAGGAGAGGGAGGTGAGGAGGGGAGAGGCGGTGGGGGAGAGGGAGGAGAGTCGAGGTGCTTGATAACTTGGTGAATGATCGAAAGAGGAGTGGGCTGGCCTCTGATGGGCTCACTGATGCACCAACCCCCCGAAAAGGGAGGGAGGGAGGGAGGGAGGGAGGCAAGGGGAGGGTGAGAGGGAGAGGGAGGGACATGTTAAGAGAGAGTGAAAGGAGAACAGAGATAGGGAGGTTTTTTTCTTATCATCCAAGCTTTCGGCGCTGATGGATGAGTAGATGAACCGCAACTTGTGTGCTCCTGGAAAACAGACCATTGACCATTTTGAGTCCGATGCAACGGATGGGCTTCTATGACAGAACATCACGTCCCATCCCAGCCACGTCCGGCCACCTCCCTCGTACCCTGAGCCCCTGTTTACCGGGCAACGCAGGATGCTAGGTGGTTTTAGGTCTTTGTGTGTGTGTTTGTGTTCTCATGGACACATATGAACCGCAAGAACCACTTGCTCTCGTTCTCTCTCTGTTTCTCTCCCTCTCACTCTCTGTCCCCATCCCTCTCCCTCTCTTTCTCTCTAACTCTGTTGTCTCCATCCCTCTCTCTCTCTCTCTCTCTCTCTCTCTCTCTCTCTCTCTCTCTCTCTCTCTCTCTCTCTCTCTCTCTCTCTCTCTCTCTCTCTCTCTCTCTCTCTCACCATCTCTATCTTGTGCTCTCTCTCTCCCCTCTCTTGCTCTCTCTGCTTCTCTGCCTGTGTTGTACTCTGCTGTCTCATACCCGATGTCTCCCATGACTGGGCCACATGGTGTGTGTGTGTGTGTGTGTGTGTTTGTTTGTTTGTTTCTTACTGTGAAAATTGACCTTGCTCTTCCGCTGTCTGCGTGACTGTTTATTTATTTTCCATGCGAGGGGGCTCATCCCTTGACTTGTCTAAGGCGATCTGACAGTCTGTCCTTCTTGGTCAGAATTTGTTATTTGAGATAAAGAGGGGTTCTTTACTTCCCTCTTCAAACTCTGCCCAAAGGCAGGATGCGAGTTTTTGGAATGGCTTCGTTGCGGCTCATTCGCTGATTACATCTGCTGGTAGCAGCCGGTGATGTCATCGATGGCATTTCATGTAAATAAATAAGAGGTACACAACCTGTCGATTTACAGAAGAAATGTTACGTCTTTCCCGAAGGAGTGAACCGACCAAGTTTTGCGGTGTCGCGGGGAATCAACTCCCGACGCTCCAATAAAAAAAGCCCTAATCTCTCATGTTCCCGCTTGTTTCTTATAGATTAAGGGACATTACAACATATCGGCTTATATTATATCAGCCTTTTGTGCCGTTTGGTTTTAGGAGAAATGTAATTGCCTAAGGCAATGAGAGACTTACTGTTTATCTCCTAAATCTCTTATCTCTACTACTAATACAGTGGGCCTTACTATTTTTCTACCTAATGGTAGACGTTTTTAACGCACCTATCGTATAAATGGCCTGACATTTCTGTCCAAATTCTAGTGTGCCCTACACTTTACCAAAGATATCGTTTCTCTAAGCTTGTATAACTATAGTTATACCACACCATGGCAGACATCTTCAATCTAAGCCTGTCTTACTATAATTTTGTCTACAGTACCAAAACAGGGCAGACATCTTGGATCTGAGCTTCTAAAACTATAGTTGTGGTCTACAGTACCACACTAATGTAGACATCATGGATCTGAGCTTCTAAAACTATAGTTGTGGTCCACAGTACCACACTAGGGCAGACATCATGGATCTATCGCCCGGGATCAGGGGAGAGTGTTTTCCTCCCACATGTTGCTTAAGGTCATCGCTGACAATACAACCAATCGATTGGCTGACATCAGTTTAGCGAGTTATGCGATAGGACGTGTTAATTCAATTGGGAGGGTAAATAAATAGGATATTAATCGATTGGAAGGACTTCTTTCACATGTTATACTAGAAGATTAGTAGAGCTTTGTGAAGATATTAGTAGCAGGTGTGTGTGTGTGTGTGCATGTATGTGGGTGTGTGTGAGTGCGTGCTTGTGTGTGCGTGTGCGTGCGTGTGGGTGTGTGTGTGTGTGTGTGTGTTTGTGTGCATGTGTGTGTTTGTGTGTATGTGGGAGGGTACCCGTGGCATTTTGCACATCCCAGTTTGTCACCTTGCATTAGGTATGCACGCTGGCCCCAAATGGGGTGCTGAGCTCACGAGACCTATCAGAAGGGCTGTATAAAGGCTCTCTGGTGGGATGCCCACAGAGATGTCTGTTCACAACCTCAACACTTTTCTGCTGTATATCGACAGAGTTAATGGTACACCCATCTTAGAATACAAAACTGTTGCTTTATGTTAAAACCGAAGTAGTGATAGAAACGTGGAAAAGATATTGAACACATTACATTTATTTCTCAAAAACACAACTCGTACTCATAATCATACTTCATAATCATAATCAGCCTTCCTTTTTTATAATGTACATGGAACGATCATTAAAAAATTCTAAATTACACATACCTGTGTAGATATATACAGTATATTGGATAGTTTATCGATGTTTCATTCCATCTCCTGTCTCGAAGGACACTTCTCGATTGTTTTGGTGTACTCCAGTCCTATTGGCTGACAGCAGCAACAGAGTGCGTTCCTATTGGCTGCCAGTTAGAAATGTGACATCATGCTTGACGTACCGAGTGCCGTCCCTCGGCCCCTCCCAAACAGACAGAAATAATTCATCAAATGAAATCTACATTTGTTGTGTAAATGACCACATGCTGAAGGACGGTTAATCCTGCATGCAGTCCAATCCCTGTCATGTGACTTGACCTACTTTACTCTCTCTCTCTCTCTCTCTCTCTCTCTCTCTCTCTCTCTCTCTCTCTCTCTCTCGCCCCCCCCCCCCCCTCTCACTCTCGCTCTCTCTTATCCCCCTCACTCTCGCTCCCCTTTCTCTCACTCACCTGCATAATCCCTTTCTCTTTCTACGTCTCTCCATCTCTCTCTTGCTTCCAATATCTCTCTGCCTCATTTTCTCTCTCTGACATTCAGGGTTTAATCTCTGATATGTTCTTGATATGCATCTGGGATGCATGTAATTGAACCAGTCTTCCACCCTTTCAGTCTTGTTTGCACTCAGAGCACTGTCACGATCCTTACACCCCCTCCCTTGTTACTTCCATTTCCACCCATCCATGCATCTACCCACCCATATGTCCACCCCTCCATCCACCCACCCTCCCATACAGACATCCATAGATCCACTCATATTTCCATCTATCCGCCCATCCACCCTTCATAAAAACCTTCCATCAGTCTATCATTGTCATCCGTCCCTCCACCCATCCTTCCTCCGTCCACCCACCCATCGATTCATCCTCTATCGACCCATGCATCCATCCATCTAACCTCCATCCATTCATCCCTCCGCCCATCCCTCCCTGACATCAGTGTGTTCTTGTAGACTGGGGGGTTTGTGGGGATAGGGGTTGGAGCAGGCAGCCGGGGGTGCACCCAGAGTTGGAAGCCACGGTGTTCATCATCCCCGTAAGGAGTGAGCCGAGGTTAGTCTCGGCTCCGGAACAGACACTGTGTTTCTCTGTGGTCGTGGAGGGGCCATTCCCTCGTCAACACTAGTCTATGTATTCAGTAGTCCCTCAAATCAGACTTTAGATTCTTATCTAAAGTCTGATGGAAGACAAGCTCAAACCCGGTTGAACTGGGGTGTTTCACTTTCTTTTGCTTCATATTTGTTTCGGCCAATCACGCTGCCGGAGGTGGGGTTCTCTACATGATGGTAATTGGTTATTAACAGCGAATACAAACTCGGCCAGCAGAACTTGACTTGCAAAGAAGTGTCTGTAGAAGTTAAATCAACTCTTGAGTATTTGGCAATTGTAGAAATACATTTATGGAAAGCTTGATCCAATCACGCAAATTAGTTGAATATCTCTGTTACGAAACAGCGAACGTCATAGCAGGAGTTCTGCTATGACGTGGTAGGACTGCCGCCTCCGAGAAGAGGTATTAACAACATTAATAAGCAACGTGCATGAATACATGCCAATAGCATGTTGGACGTACAACACAAAGATAGCTTTGATTAGGTTTCAAGTTGTGTGTTATATATATATATATATATATATATATATATATATATATATATATATATGTTCCTGAGACAGGGCTGTAGAATGTATCATTACAATAAGCATAGGGAATGTCACACATCAATATAGAAATGTATATATACGTGCCATCCCATTCGATTTTTAATTTAACAATCCTGTGTTAAATCTTCCAAGTGAGGGTGAGCAAACTGAGCTCCATAGAGTGTGTGCTATCTCGATATTTAGATTAGATCATGGGAACTCATCAACAGATGTTCATAAAATAATTATTTTTAATCGATATTCCTTCTTCCTTAGTGTACAACCGCGCCAACCAGCTTGAGATGAACCCTGATGCGTTTCATTGAAAATGTATTTTGGATCTTTCCACAGTGCGTGCATTCAACACTGCACTGCAGAATGAGAGAGCAGATTGAAACCAAAGGGATGCTTGCCTGTGTTGAAGTCTGCCTCACTCCTCTCTGAGGTCCGGCTGATGAGAAATATGACCAGCGGCTACTTGTAATGAAATATTATTATATAATGCATGCTGATTCACAAAAAACGACGACAGAAAAAGATTATGATAACCCCCCACTGGTAAAGGAAACCTCTTCTTTGATGTATGAAATGATATGCATGTAGTTTACAGTACCCGTCGCTATTATGCTAGTTTGTGAGATGAGATTTGTAAGATAAGAATTTCCAGAGGGGAATTAAAGCGGAAACCTAGGGCTATAGTTATAGTATCTAGCTCTAAATATACTGTAGCACAGTATCTTGATCGTAGGTCATTAATTCAGAATGAACCACATGGGTCACTTGGAGGGCTTAGGAGACGACAGGCTGGGAAATACAGATCTGGCCAGACGATGACAGGTCTTCAGGTAAACAGGAGTATGGATCCACCACGGTTGTTGGTTCAGGCATCATGAGCACACCGTGCTAATACGGAGGACGTGAGAGGGAGCGCCCACCCTCCAATCTTCACCACTGTGTGTGTGTTTGGGCGTGTGTGTCCTGAGCGTGTTTGTGTGTCATCTCCAAACGTGCTGGACGTTATTTGCTGCAGGGGCCTAACGTATGGAGCAGGGATCCCTCTTCCGCAGGGGAAGGTTTATCAGTGTGCACGTGTGGAGTTAATTTAGCAAGCTGGCAGGAAGTGTGCCTCGGAACCTAGCTTCTGGGCGGACAATGTGAGGCATAGGTCATAGGTCAACAGAGCTCCTAACCCCCACTCCTACATTCTTCCTTTGACCAGCTTCACATTTCTGCATTCAACTTTAAACGTGATCTTAATGTAAGAAAACCAAACATTTATTTTGAAAAACCATACCTTTTTTCAAAACAAGCAAACCGAAACAGTTGCTTGTTCTTCTATACTTCAGGCTTTTTGCTGGAGGATGCCTACAGGTAGCCTGTGGATATAGGGGGGGGGTCTAACCCAGAAGCGTTTGGCGTGAGCACGTCCAGTGCTGTGCAACACAGGAGTCTGATACGGTCCGTCATCACAAAGCCCCGACCCTAATCGCAGTGGAGGCGCATCAACGGGTAACCGATATCATCAGGGCTAAACATAGCCTGCTCTCACAACAGCCGCGGGCCGTGCATACGGGCGCTAATCCCACCCATATCGGCGGTGTTTCCCAAGATCCGTCCCCAACCCTCCCTCTCTCTCCCTCCTTCCCCTTTTAGTGTCGACGCTTCACAACACAAGTTGGGGGGGAGGGTTGGGGGGGGAAGGCCAGTGTGCCAGGGGGCAGTTGAATCATGGGTAGGGGCTCTTGTCATGTGAACAGCTCCTGTTGGAGATCCATGGAGGGATAGCAGCGACTTTCTAAATAGCTTCCTGTGTCTCCGGTCCCTGGTCAAAACAACAGGCCCGTCTCGTACCCGCTCAGCAGTCTGTCTCGGGGCGCTGCGAGGCCCCCCGCCGCACAGATTAGATTAACGTGGTTTGCCCAAGGACGCCGACGACTTGGTGCACCGTTTGCCCCCCCAGAGAAATGCCCTGACGCCGTGTCGGCCCCGCCCTCCAGTCTCCTCTCCTTCCTCCCTCGCTCTAACCTCATTTAGCACACTCTTTAAGCTCCTCTGTCTCTGTTCTACACCCCACCCCCCCCCCCCCCCCCCCCCCCCCCGCCCCACCCCTCTGCCCCCGTCTGGGTCCGTTCACCAAGCGCTCTCCCTTTTTTGAGTCCAGGGCTTCACAATGAGCGGGACAAAGGGCCATGGGGGATCACACAAGGAGCTGTTGCTCTGGTTGTGATCTCAGACCCACCCACTCACTCGTCCACTATGTTCCCCACGGTGGGTGGAGTGGAGCCGAGGGGCCTTGTACCGAGTTTCACCCGATGAACGCGTCGACTGATCTCGTTTTCTCAGCCTTCCCTACACAATAAGCTTGCGTGTTCGACTGAACACCCAAGCTTTTCTAAAAGAAGGAACACAAAGTGGATGAGTAGGTGAAGACTGACGACTGATAATTGCCACGTAGCAACGGACCACACTGCTGGATAAAGTGAAGGTTTGTGTCTTCCGCCTGTTTCAGTCTGGACGGGCAGAGCTTCGCAAAGTGAGTATAGACAGTAGACTTTTCACAGGAAGAGGTTGCAAGTGTTTTCCACGGTCTTTTGCTGTGACATCCCACGGTGCACTGGGGTCCCCTGCTGAGAACCCGCTTGGTCACGTCACACCGTTTGAAAACCCCCTGCGCTAGACAGCAGTTTATGGGATCTTGTGTGGCTTGCAGTCGTGTGTGGAGGAGCTGAATCTGAGAAGACTCTGCCTCTCTATTGGGCATAGGCTGTACCATCCAGGGCTTTGTTCAACAGCAGGAATCCACTGAGAGTGGACTCTGGTGCCACGGCTTGACCGGAAGATGCTTTGATAGTTACGTGTGGTTTTAAAAGAGTGCCTACAGAGACAGCAAGAGGTCACTGAGTTTCAGGGCACACATGCTTTGTTTAGGACGTTAAACATAAAAAATACAAATATTGGTGAGACCTGAACGAAGGTATGAGCAGAAGATGGGACAATCTCTCCAATGCATGTATGGAAAGCTATGAACATGTACGCCATTCCTTCTTTATACACCGAACCACCAGTGGCTGTTTTGCAAAAAGTGTGTTGTCGTATACAGTTGAAATCACTATGCACAATAGGGCCAGTCGCGTTACCAAGAGGCCATGCGTGTGTATGTGTGTGCTTTGAAACGCACACTGAATCTGAGTCGGGGAAGAATGGTATTTGGTGTGAATGAGCCGGGGCAGAGAGGTGTACTGTTGGATCATTTCAAAAGCAGCGCAGTTCAGCCCTCACAAAGCACAGTGGCTTAATAAGTCTTTCAATAAAACTGTCCCGTTAAACTTTTCTTTACTGCCGGCATCGGTTGGTGTTTGACTTAAAGGATTTAAGGGCGGGAGGGAGGTAGGGCAATTGAAACGATTAGTTTGTCAATGTATCATAAGATGTAGAGGAATGTGTTCTTTGTACGATCAGATAACATTAAGATTCAATAAGTGTGTCACATAAGTACAGTTACAGGACAGCAATAAGAATAAAAAAGAGAGAGAAAAGGGTAAATAATGATTTTGAGAGAACATGTATGCACACACAACACTGCACTGTAGCACTGAAGGTCTGGTTTCTGCACACTGTTTCCATCCGAAGCCACAATAGGCGTCTGTTTTGTTCTAACCCTAAAATATATGGCCTTACTTTCCATTGGAGCGGACTAATCCATAGACTTATCCAAGTCCAGGGCGAATCATGGAAAAGTAGTGAGACGACGGCCCCGGAGCCATGACGGCAATGTACTCAAGCCCTCGGCACTTTGGGATATTTGGGAAAAGTCTGTGCACTCATCCAAGTGTTTTTAGGGAGGGATTGTGGCTCGCTTGTTTTTCCGACACAGAATACCTTATGAAATAGTTAGGGCACCACGGAGGCTGGTGAACCCTGTGAAAGTCAATACCCCCCTCCAGCCTCCCGGGTCACCCCGATGCCCCGGGACCTATTGGGCCCGCCCGCTGTGCCTGACCTCTCCTCCCTCCCCATTGGCCGGCTGTGGCCGCCCGCTTCCTGGCTCCTGATTGGCCTGAAGGCACCCAGTGGGGGGGGTCTAATAGAGAAGGGGGGGAGTGGAATATCAGACCAGGGTAGTGTTTCTATTGTTGAGAGTCTTGATGTCCGTGAAGGGGGGTTGCTTTGTCCGTCTGTTTCCGTCTGTCTGTGTGTCTGTGTTTCGGTCCGTCTATTTTCATGTCGTATACCTTAACTCGGTGATCATTTACAAAACAACTCATAATTCTATTATTCCTTTTAGAAAGCCAATAAGCCTGCCGGTTTAAGGACATCTTGCTCAAGGGTGCGGACATGTTAGACCGCGGACACCGGGGTTCGAACCCAGGCCCTTCCGACCTATACATACAGTATATCCATGCATTATTTTTTGGCATATTTTCTTTCTTCTTCTTTATTCGCCTGGTATGCACTTTTATCCTCCTTGCCGCCGCTGTTTAGTGGAGGGAAGGTAGGGGCTTGGGGGCACATTGAAAGTATTCTCCTTCTCAGGAGGGAATTTGTTAATGTCTGGGAGGGGAAAACAAATCCGCTGAGTGTGCGCATATAGCGTACACACGCCCAGATCCTGTTGGACGCGTTCCACGTCCATGACAAGCCTCAAACAGAGGTCATGACCCCCCCCGGGATAAGGAGAAGAATACCCTGATGAGAGGTAATCTCTTGACAGGACGAGGCTGAGGTCTGATGGAGGTCCAATCTTCTGGCTCTTCGCAGATAGCTGACATGCTTTTAATAAGAGCCTCCGCGATGGCAACCATCGCAATTACCACCCGGGTGTCATCCGCCGCTGTTGTTATTGGAGGTTTGTGTGGAGCGCTCTTCAGTTGAAAGCAAAACACATCTCTCAGCGTGCTTCTTAAAGGGACGGCTGCATAATGTGGAGGACAACGCTATATTTTATTCATCCCGGTTCTTTTAGAGAACGCTTTACCGATGCCAGCGGAAAATTGTGACTGTCACAGGTGCTCTGCTCAAAGATAAAACCATATTGGTCATAAAGTCAATAGACATGAAATGAGCCAAAAATATCAACATAAAAATACACACACAAAATGTACATGATGTACTGCAGGAAAACTAAACTATAGGTCAGTGAAGACAGATGGTGTTTTTATCAAAATAAACACACTGTAAACTACTAGCTAAGACCACATGAAACAAGAGTTACTCACTCGAGTAACTCTTTGGAAAAATAGTTACTTTATCCAAAGTCCCAAACTCACCTTTAAGTGACTTTGGATAAAATAACTTGTTCGGTGACTGAATGTTAATGTTGAGGTGAATCAGATGTTGTTGATGGATCCCTGAGGGTAAATGCAGGTGTCACGGCAACATAAGTACAAAGAGGAGGAGGCGTAGAGAAGAGACATAAAGATATTTTCAAAGGAATGGTACCTGTAAATAAATAAAACCACACAGGGTGTTTCAAGAAAAGCTCAGTTGGTGAAATGAAAAGAAGCGGTGAGCGCATTGAAGCTCATCTACATCCAGCTAGGCGTGACGGGGCCTCTGCTGACAAATAAAATGCGAGATGCGTTTCACTTTCACAATGGTCGCCGTGGTAACAGAGGTTTTACTACGCCTGGCAAATGCATCAAGGCCCTACACAGCAACTCTGACCTCGGCCTTGGTCGCCATGGTTACGAGTATACCGCAAACAATGTCCTGTTCGATGGCTCATTCCTACACATTCCTGTATTTCATAAAATGTCCAATATTTCACAAGGTTTCTTCTTGATTCGAGAGTTGAGCACGTCTTGGTCAAAAAAAAATTACTTTACAAACTTTTACTACACTTTTGGATTATCTATGAGAGTCACATCACGATCAATGATGTGTATACTCATAGCGCTGTAAGACGCTGTCTTCCAAATGTATTCTGTGTAACGGCGTGTATACGATGCAACCCTTTGAATCCAACGGCGAGGCTATACAGTCACACACCTTTAGCTCATTAAGACGTTCTTCCACTGGGTTCCTGTTCGTACAAAGAGAGCCTTTTTTCCCACTCGCGCTCCATGGCCCAAGCTCTGTTTCATTAGCCAGCGCTTTAAACTCTACGGTTTCATTAGCGTTAGTGACCTATATTTAACGAGGAGACCCCCACCATGTTTACATTGCTCTGATTATTCCCTCTCTCCCTCTCTCTGCCTCTCTCCCTCTATGTTTCTGTCCTTCTCTCTTTCCCTTGCTTTCTCCCTCCCTCTCTTTCGTTCCCCCACTCTTGCTGTGTCCCCCTGTAACATTTCTTTCCCTCTCTTTCCATCCCTCTCTCCGTCCCGCTCTACGCATATCTCTCCCTCCCACCCTCTCTCTCCTGAAGTGAAAGGGGGGAGGAAGAAAGAGAAGAAGTGGAGATCAAACATGGTTGGTAATCAGGAGCCTGGTACTGTATACATACGAGGGGGCTAAGACAAATACGCACACCATGTGATGGAGAACCTTTTTAATGACCCAACATGCGTACACCCCCTCCCCCCCGTCCCCCCCTCCCCCCTCCCCCCTCCCCTGCTCATGGGCTGGGGGGGGAGGGGACGGGCGGGGGTGTGCACGTTACATGCCGGAGCATCTGCCGTGCATGGCTTTCATCATTTACTTCAAGGTGCCCAGGACAAACCCCCCCCCCCCCCCCCCCCCCCCCACCCTCTATCCTTTCCCACCGTTGAAATGGATGGAAGCTGCCAAGCAAGCAGAGAGAGAGGAGGATGGGGGGGGGGGTTGAGAGGGGTGGTGGGGGGGAAGCAAATACGTTTCAAATGTACAATTATTCCTCAGGACTTGGCGGCAGCCGAGTCATTAAGTGTGGTTCTTCTGAAGGGAAACCCCTGCGAGCCTGGTCGTGACTTGCTTGCCGGTGGATTCCTTGCAGTTCTGCCCAGCGCTTCATTCACATCTCATTCCATTCCCCTTCAATGTTCAGTTTCGTTCAAGGTCGAGGTCAAGGTTCGGAAATGAGTTGGTTACTTTTGTGTGTGTGTGTGTGGGGAAAAGGGGGGGGGGGGGGGGGGGGGGGGTGGGGGGGCATTGCTGAAAATCTTTTGTTGAATTGCTATTTATGGGTTCCAACTGCTAATTCAGATCTGTTGCACACTTTGCCGCTTGAAAAAAATGCTTGGGACCTATTTATATACAAAAGCAAATTATCAATACATGTGATAGGACCTACAATATAAAGAAATTCTCAGAAGAACCAAGTCAATTTGACATGAATAGACTATATTCAAAGATCCAGTCTTAAATGGCTACACAGGCCACATTCACAACCCTAAATCTCTCTGAAGGACAAGGGGATATTCCCATCACCCAGATGGAGGAAACCATGACAAGAGGGCCGAAGAGGGATTCCCTTCCAGGGACGTTGAGGACTGGAATAGGTGCCAAGTGGACAGAAACACAAAAACAAACCAAGCAGAACCCAAGACCAAGTCATTCAGTCCTTAACATAACTTGGCATCCTCCTATTGACCCAGTCCTCTCCATCTCCCACGGTCCTGGGGTCTGGTTCCAGGTGTGGATCTGAGAGGGAATCGCATCCCGTGGGAACGTTCTTCCAGTGGAAGACTCACAGTCAGGGGATTTTTCAGGCCCCTGTCTGTCCTTTCGGCTTAGCCCAGAATTTGGGGGGGGGAAAAAGTCTCAGTTGACTGGGGAGCTGGAAGCTCACATGCTAACGCGCTAATGTCTGGTGACAACGCTCGGAGCGCTGTGGCGTGTGTCACAGTGTGCCCTTTGACCTTTTAATTCGGGCAGGAATTTGCCATGTGCCCAAAGAAAATTTTAGCTTGGTCAAGATGGGAAAGTTCATCATGACGGAGCGCGCACGTTTAAGAGTCTGAATGAGATTCGTTCTTCGTTGGCTGAAACCGCAGGAATAATCAACCGTAAATTGTTATGAGAGGTTTGTGATTGTGTGGGAAGCCTCGTGCAAATCCATTAAAGGCTGGATATTGTTAAAGAGCTATGTAATCGTGTTGGAGGCGTTGCTCAAATGTATACACGGAGGCGGTTGTGGTAATCATGAAAGGTTTCACTGAGGGTTACTGAAGTAAATAACATATAATGCCATAGTTTGGTGGCACATGTTCATTTCACAGTTGTTGGTTTAACGCGCCGGCCAGAGAAGTTTCAAGTAAAAGCGGGGAAACGCCTTTGTTTTCCTGCTCCGTACAGCAACGGAAAGAGGAGGCTTGTTGAAGTCATCCATGCTTTTTTGGCGTGATCTCAGAGTGTCTGTGCTCGCTCCCACTGGCCCAGACTTGCTCTGACTCGGTCCGTACGCTGAATCATCCATCACGCCAATCAAAGAGTTGAGCAACAGATTTAAAGGCCGACCTGACGCTATACACACGTTTATTTCCACATGCCAGGATCTGTGCCACACACATACACACTCATGCAGGCAGGCGGGCGTTCGCACACGCACGCTGATGCATGCACGCAAACACACACTCATACACACACACACACACACACACATACACACACACGCATACACACACACGCATGCAGGCAGCGAGCATTCGCACACGAACGCTCGTGCATGCACGCAAACACGTGCGCTCACACACACGCACACGTACAGACACACACACACACACACACACACACACACACACGTGCACACACACAGCCTTGTGAGCGCAGCGCTCCAGAGCCTCAGACAGCTTATCATGGGGAACTAATTCAATATCCCTTTGCGTCTGTTTTAAATGTCATTCTCTGAGCTCATCTGGAGTGGCGGCCGCTTTTTCATGGTAAAAGTCGAGTATATATATTGGTGTCTCAAAACCACGGGCCACATTGTACGTTTCCGCTCCTTATTCCTATGTTTACTCCGATAGCCAAAAGGTCCTTGCGTGTACTCGGCACAGGGAAGGCTTCGCCCATGAGGTACGCTTGAGCTGCCCACTCGATAAAAGAAGACCTTGCCGATTCTCGAAACCCCCGTCTCTCTCTCTTTCTACGCGAGCACAGGAAAAGGGCAGCCTCCCGTCTTTTCGTCGCTCGCGTGTCCATGATCACAGGGATGGACTCAGATGCCCCCCTCTCATTTCCATTCAAAGAGGACAAGCGGCGATTTAAAAAAAAAAAGCAGGTGGGGGATTTAGCCGTGTAGATCGCCACTGGGGTCAGAGGTCAGCTGCAGCACAGAATGTATCCGTGCACGTTGTGTTGTGTTTCAATCCCACAACACAGAAGTATCCTCACTTCATCTTGATGCGATACATGTGCTCTATTTTAATCATGAAAGGTATGAAGAACCAACAACAAAAAAATAACAGAACATTTTCCGATAACACTGGTCCGCATTATCTCCGTCTGCCTGACGGAGACAGCAGTAATGACCGTGTTGAATGTGGTTCGGGGGGGTGGGGGGGTGGGGGGTGGGGGCGTCACGCTGCCATCAGTCCCGCCATTGTATCAGATAATGACTTCCCTATTGAGCCTGATTTTTCTGATCCCCCCCCAGCCCTGCCCCCCCCCCCCCCCCCCCCCCCCACCCAAGACAGACAGGGAGACGCTCTTCGTACACACCCACCCTCTGCCCCCCAGGACATCTATATGGAGATGGGGGCCACACACACACACGTATCTGCCGTCTTCATCCTCCAGCCCAGCCCCTCTCTGTAGACGCAGTCCCAGGCAGGCCTACGGGTGGGGGGCAGATGAGGATCAGGCCTGGTCCCACTAGGAGAGGGGTTATGGCCTTTAGGGCGGTTAAGGCCATTGATGCTGATGACGCTTTTATCCAAAGCGACTTACAAGTACATTTGTCAGAAGAAGGAGAAACAATTTATCGCAGTCAGAACAGTAAGGAGGTTCGTAGAACCAAGTGCCAGGCACCAAAACTCGCTAGATGAACCCATTCCCTGTATACAACAAAGTAAGCTAGGATAAGACGCTACACAATTATTATTTACTATTATTTACTACTTACTATTTACTAATCCTACTATTTACAACCATTTAAGTGCCAGGACGTATGTCATACAATAAGTATGCACATTAAGTGCCAGGCCGTACAACATACAGTAAGTTGGTACATTAAGTGCAGAGACGTACACCATACACGAAAGCGCCTGATAAAGCCCGATAAAAGCGCTTTATCACGCCCGCAGTGTCGCCCGCAGTGCAGCAAACAACAAAACCTTTCAGTTACTTGTATGTAAACATCCTCGCAATCGGTTAGGTACTAGCCGATATGCTCCATAACCCATTCTCTGCCGTTAACCCATACATTTTGCATGACACAAACAGACCCTGACAGCCACACCCACTTCCTGGGTCCCCAGACATTTTGAACCCCAGGCAACATGAGCACCTGGAAATGCAATCATTGCCTGATTGGGATGCAGGAACATGACTGTTTGTAAGGGGGGGGAGACGTTATTTGCTAAGTTTAATTATTATGGTATTTTGCATTTTGCAACAGTGAACTTCATCATCAACATTCAAACTGTTAAGATGTGTAATAAAGTGTGTGGTCGAATATGATTTCATTATAAAATATAAATGTATTATGGTACTTGGGTCGGTGAACCCCCATGGTAGTTGGTATCTACCATTTTAGTTAACTGGTTGGCTTTATTTAAGCCCGGTATTTTCTGCTTTCAAGGGGGTTGGTGGAGGCATAGAGAGACGGCTTGCTGTGAGGCTGGTACATGTCCGGTGGTTCTCATGTTAACGGAACTTTGCAAGTGAGCAACCCTCTAGTTGATTTTTGGTTTTGTTTATCAAAGTATTTTGTTTGGCTTTGCCATTTCGTTTTTTCAAGCGTGGAAAATAAATCAACCTATGCTGCTGGCTGAATTTTTGTGGCGTACTCAAAATCTTCATTGCGTCCTTACCGCTAGTGGAATCCCGAAGTGGAAGTGAGTCGGGAGGCTCATTTTCACAAGGGTGCTCAGTAAAAATGATCAAACTTCCCCACACGCCCCCAAATACACTGCTGCCTGCTATTGGTCATCGATAACGAATGAAGAATAACGTCAATCTCTGCTCGCTGTCAATATGCATCCGGAAATTGGATGATTGCATCCCAAACGGACGATTGCGTCCAGCTCTGTTTATTCCAAGGCGAACCTGTTGGAAGCAGGGATTGCTGAGATTGTGAGGGATTGTGCGCATGTGTATGACAGGCAGGGTGAGGAAGAGGATGGATACATGCTGGGAATCACCTGGCGTTGTTAAACAAACAGCTGGACTGGCTACGCCTCAGCCTTCAGCAGCCTTCAGGAGCTGTGGTGGGCACTGGCAGATGATGATTGCGGGGAAGGCGAGGGCAAGGCCAGGGCATGTTGACGTCTGATGCTGAGGTGTCATTCCTCTGCTGAAGTACACTGCCTTAGCAGACAGCACCTCCTACGTCTGCAGTGAGCATGTGCGAAGAGCGTGAGCAGCGCCTAGAGGATCCAGTCTTGTGTCCGATGTTCACCATTGCTTCTCCTTTGCCGCTTTCTTTCTGTTACTGTTTCTGACAATTGTTTAGCTTTTATCTGTTTCGTTGGAAATTGCTCCCATTTAATTCAGATAGCTAATTGTTGCTAAGGAGTATGTAGGGGTCAGGGCATCCTGCCCTAGGATGCTAACGGGTAGACCGTGGACATCGGGGGTTCAACCCAAGAACCTTTAGGCTGGAATTGGAACCCCCCTAGCTACTATTCTGTTCCGCCCCGCAAATCTCTCTCTCTCTCTCTCTGTCTCGCTCTCTTGCTCTCTCTCTGTTTCTCTCTCTGTTTTGCTTTCTCTCTTTCTCTCCTTCTCCTTTACTCTCTCTCTCTCTCTCTCTCTCTCTCTCTCTCTCGACTCGACCCCCTCTATCTCTCTCTCTGAGTCTAACGCCAGTCTGTGTCTGTGTCTCTCGCCCCCAGGGTTCCTGAAGCCCCAGTGCTCCTTGGCCCCTCCCCCCCAGCGAGGTCGTCCAGGTGAGGGCTGCACCTGCTTCAGCGGGATGTGTTCCCTGCACCAGCGCCGCCTGGCCACCGGCAACCCCCACTGTACGTACGCCGTCGACCTCTGACCTCCCTCCCGTATGATGAAGGTGTTAACCTTGATGTCCAATGTGCAAAAGGCTGCATTTGCTACAGAAGAGGTTTTTGTTGGCTGTGCGGTGTTTTAAGTTCAGGTTCCATTCAAGTCACTGGGATAGGTCAAAAGTATTGAAAATATAGAAATCTTTATTATGAGGATTATTACATGATCGATTCAAGGTTTCAAAGTTAATCTGGCAAAATGCTGATTTTCCGTGCTAAGAATATTTAACGATTGTTCGAATATAAAATACGGGATGCTGAGAACTTTTGACTGTGGCTGGGAATACCAATCTTACGAGATGATATACTATCAGGAATAATTGGTAATCATTTATTTATTTTGATTTATGAATATGATTTATTTCATATTAATTTATTTGATGGAAGTATGTACAGTGCAGTAAAGTGCAATCGATTCCTACACACACACACACACACACACACACACACACACACACACACACACACACACACACACACACACACACACACACACACACACACACACACACACATCCAATACACCAACACAAACAGCCTGTCGTCAGGGGCGGCTTCCAGAGGCCCCTCTCCAGCCAAGGCCCAGTCTGGTTTTATGATTTATGGCTCCTTTGCATGTGGAGCCCCCTTGTTGACGGACAACCTAACAGATGTCCATGAAGCCAGTGTGTTCCTGTGTGTGTGTGTGTGCGTGTGTGTGTACTACAGTCTGGTGAAGCCAGTGTGTGTGTGTGTGTGTGTGTGTGTGTGTGTGTGTGTGTGTGTACAGTCTGGCTAGGTCAGTGTGTGTGTGTGTGTGTGTGTGGACTTGTATTAACCTGTGATGAAGACAACACACTATTTTAAACACTGTGCTCAGATCAAGATTTTCTTGATTAATCACGTGGTCAACTGTCATAATTGTTCTGTCCAAGATAGAAAAATAATAGTAACAACAGAGAATAGTAAATGAATCATCGAATGTACATAAGTAAAACACCAAAAATACAGAAACGCAATGAACATGAACAAATATCTATAAAAGAACAGTGTTTGTTGTTTTTTGTTGAAAGCAGGCGTTTTGTCATATATGTTACTGGAAAGGGAACAAGAGTGGAGGACCTCAGCTTGTCAAGGTCAGAGGAAAGGAGGCACAGAATCTGAGGGCTTTTGTACAGATTCTGTGAGCATGTGAAGGTTATGGGGGTGAACGAATTACGTGTTCCTCAGTGTCTCATCCAGTTCTGAATTGATTTTGGGCTTCATCAGTTTGACGTTGTTGTAATGTTAAGTGAATCGAAAGATTATTTTGTATTTGTGCTTCCTTATAAAGAAAATATATTCACATTGCTTACAAAATATTTCTGTCCTTAACCTGAGTTTCGTAGATTAGCTCGCCATCGCAGGCTATATTTATACATTTATACATATTTTTACATATTTTATTTTATTATCATCTTTTGTTATTTTCTTTGACAGGAAAAGATGTAAAAGGTAATTCCATTCAAATTAAAGTTTGTGATCAGGCATTTCCTGGCCTCACGTTTCACAAACATGAGGTTAAAACGCAGGGCCATGAGTCATTGCAAGTTCAGCCGGTAACTGAAAAAATATTGACTCTGTGCTTTTTTGGGCTTTTTTCTCTTCCTTATGAGAGAGTATGAGCGTGACAAAGAGGCTTCAAATCGTGGACCCTCTCCCCTCTGTTTCACAGGACAACCGACAAGTCTCTGCATGATCTGTCAAAGGCACACCACTTCTCTGCCGGCTCTCAGGACCGTTCTCGTACCGCTACCTGTGATTGATTTGCAACATTTTTTACTGTCACGGCTGGCTGTGGGGGTGGATCGGCTTCCTGTAAAATTAGAGGTGCCTTGATTAGAAGACGATGGCTCTGTTGGTTTTGCTTGAAAAAAAACAGTTCTTTGGTCCTTTTTAAAAGGGGCTGGTGCTTTTGTAAGTGCTCGACATGCTGGAGCTTGCTATCCGCAAACTACTGGAGTATGGATGCTTTTTGGCCTCTGCATTCAAATGGCGATGCATTTTGCAATTCAATGTACAATTTGATCACGCTGTTTGAAAATGCATTATGCATTCGGCAATTCAATATGCAAAGTGGCACTGCAATCCTCAATTAATTCAGAATTATTTTGATTTGAATGAAAGCTTAATCAATTGCATTCCATATTGCCGTGGTTTTTTAGTCTCTTTATTAAAATGGCAATGCAATTTACAATCGGCCATTCAATGTGCCAGCGAAACAACGCCCCCAGTCTAATGCATTTGAATTTACATGTCATCACGCTCTTCTGGTCTAAAAACCCAAATGGCATTGCAATCTGTCATCCTCTTGTCAAGGCGGGTTCCTGCGCACATTCTGGGATGGCTGATTGGCTGATATCGACATGACCAATGAAGGCAGCGAGTAATGACAAGACAGCTATCTCTGTCTTAGTAGACATCGGTAAACGTTGTCAATGTTTTATTTTTTCAAACTCCACCATAACATTCTAACCCGTAAGCATCCTTGAGCAGGATGCTTTAACTACTACCTACTCCGGAATGAAACTTATATTAAATGTTGCTTCGGATAAAAACATCAGTCAAATAACTATATGAATATAAATATAGTTTAGTTATAACATATACATGTATAGAAATATAAATGTAAGTGGTGAGGTTCTGGTTCTGAGAGAACAGCTGTACAGAGTCCATGTGGTTTTAAACCCTCTGTAATAACCATGTCCTTCTAATTATGGAACCTGTTGCTACCAATCAAACCACTGTTCCTCTGATGGCGTGATCCCCCCCCCCCCCCCCCCTCTCCTTGCCACCCTGTGCCCACCGCCACCGCAATGACAAGCTGCTGTGGTGGTGACCAAAGCAGTGCTTTCTGGGACTTTTGGCGCTCTTTTGGGGCCCACAACTGATGTGGCCAGACTCTGGTTTTGGTGGCTTCTCATTGTTTGGGATGTTTTTTCGGAAAGTATTCTTTTTTTTGTATTTTACTGGAAGGGGCTGTGAGGGTCTGTGAGGCCCTATAGTGTTCAGGTAGCCATTCTCCCGCCAATTCTTCCCCAAAAAAAAAGTATTGATTTTCTTTTTTCCTCTTTTCAACATGAAGTCATTGAGAAAGAGTAATGCCGGGAAACAACTTTTTAGGGCGGAGGGAGAGAAAGAGAAGAGCGTAGGGGAGGGGGGAGGCGAGAGACAGACACGGAGAGGGGGAGAAGGAGGGAGAGGGGGAGGGGAGAGATAGAAAGAGGAGGGGCGAGAGTAGGGGAGAAGGGAGTGGGGGAAAAAAGAGAAATATGGAGTGCGAGTGAAAGAGGTTTGGGAGAGAAAGAGAGGGAGAGACAGGGGCAGAGACAGGGAGAGAAAGAAAAAGAGGGAGAAGGAGGGACATGAAGTGAGAGGGAGAGGGGGAGAGAGGGAGTAGAAAGAAAGGAAGAGAAAAAGAAAGTAAGAGAGAGAGAGAGAGAGCGAGAGAGAGCCCGCCACAGAGAGCAGGGCCGTGCGCTGCAGCCAGCAGCCTCCTCACAATGCCGTCGTTGTGCTGTGATTGGGTCTGTCCTCGCCGGGGCCAGCGAATGGAAAAGATTATCCGCAGGAATGTCTGGGGTGCCCTCTAACAGAGCGGGCCACGCCGCCCAGCCAATGGGAGCCCGGCCCTGCCGCGAGACGAGCTAATTTGTTCCTGATGAACCGCGGCCCTGATTGCCAGCGTCTCGATCCAATATGGTCCCCGTTTGGAGGGCCCAGATGACGAGAGCAGTGCTGCCGGCCTGGAGGGAGGGGGTGGGGGCGAGGGAGAGGGGGAGGGAGGGAGGGAGGGAGGGAGAGGGGGGCACAAGATGTTTTGTGATGTGTTGCACAAGAGTACGCGTCTGAGCCATTTCCGATAAAACCAAACCAAAGTACACTCGATTATCAAGTGTATTTGACACTCGTCTGTGTGTGTATGTCTGTGTGTGTGTGTGTGTGTGTGTGTCTGCACGTGTGTGTGTGTGTGTGTGTGTGTGTGTGTGTGTGTGTGTCTGCACGTGTGTGTGTGTGTGTGTGTGTGTGTGTGTGTGTGCGGTCAGCGGTCAGCTTTTGATTAATCTCTCTCTATCGGTAAAGAGTCCTTTGGTTGAATAAGCAGCGGCTCCGTGCCAAAGCCCTCCATTACTGCCACACTCAGCGGCCCACTTCATGATGGAGCTCCGTACTCTCCCACTGTCTCGCTCAGCCCCCACCAGTTCATCTAGGAGCCGTTTAGTGTGGAGCACAGGCGGGACCCAACGCCCCTCCACAACCAGAGCCAGAGCCATGCCAGAGCAGAGCTGGGGAACAGGCCACTGAAAGCTCACATTGGCCAAAGGGGGGGGGGTGTGTGTGTGTGTGTGTGTGTGTGTGTGTGTGTGTGTGTGTGTGTGTGTGTGTGTGTGTGTGTGTGTGTGTGTGTGTGTGTGTGTGTGTGTGTGTGTGTGTGTGTGTGTGTGTGTGTGTGTGTGTGTGTGTGTGTGTGTGTGGAGTGGGTGGTTGGCAAATTTCTGAAAGTTTTCCATTGTTGTGTGTCTGTCTGTGCAATGTGAAATATTCATGTGTGTGTGTGTGTGTGTTTACATGCTTTGCGTGTGTGTGCACATGATTGTTTTGTAGGGGGCTGGGGGGGGGGGGGGGGGGGGGGAGTCGCTCGGGGCATCCCTGCAGCAGTTAAACCCCATGAGGTGGTCTCCTAGTTCCAGCGCATGTGGCTGGAGACCTACTGGTACCACACTGGAGAGGGAGGGGAGAGAGGGAGGGAGGATGGAGAGGGTGAGCGAGGGCAGGGGGAAGAGAGCGAGCAAGGGAAGGAAAGGGAGAGGGGACAGACAGAAAGAGGGGGGCGAGAGAAACCGAGCAAGAGAGAGAGACAGAAAAAGAGTTGGAGGGGAGGGCCAACAAGAGCGATATGGAGATAGGAATGGAAGAGAAAGAGCGGGAGGGAGAGAAGAGGAGACATTGGTCTGGAGTCCACCGGGGGACAGGGGGGGGCGGACGGAGGGGGAGGTGGGGCTACGCCCTGAGGAGGGGGGGGGGCCGGGGCAGAGGTCTGGGGCTTACGGGTTAACCTGGCCCTGGGCTCCTTGTATCGCAGGGTCCCTCAGAGGTCGCCGGGGTCAGGAGGAGAGGGCTTGTTAGGGAGTAGCTCAACCCTCATTCTGATTGGTCAGAGTGTGAGGGCTCGTAATGCATGTGTGTTGCTTGTAATCATGTGTGTCTTTGTGTGTGCATCTGTGTTTATGAATTGGCTTCTCTCCGTGTACATAATCACTGTCGGGTCGGGGGTGTCATCGAGGCTCAGACAAGACCTGCCACAAGTCTTCAGCTAATTGGCTGCTAGGATTCCCCTTAAGCTCACCAGATAGCCCATCAGAGGCGTGTGATTGGGAGCTCCCATGATGCACCCTGTCTCCTTCAGTTTCCCCTTCTCTCCTCGATCGGTGAATTCCTCGTGACTGTTTGAGCAAAGCCTTCACGCCTCAGACACACGAAACGAGAGATCCAGAACAATCAGATGATCTCATCACAGGAGAATTTTAATCCCTCCGTCGGTTTCTGGTCCATGGTTATGAGGACGATGTCACTCGGAAGATTAATTCATCCATCGATATTTCTCTCTCGGCCTCTTTTTATCAGTCTGTGTGTGTCTTTTTTTCTCCCACTCTCTCTCTCGCTCTCTCTCTCTCCCCCGCTCTTTCTCCTTGCTTGCTGTCTACCTCTCACTCCCTCCCTCTTTCTGTCTCCCCCCCTCCATCTGTCTTACTCCTTCTCCTTCTCCCTCTCCCTTTCCCTCTCCCTCTTACTCTCCTCTCTCTCTGTCTGTTTCTCCCTCTCCCTCTCCCTCTCTCTCTGTCTGTCTCTCCCTCCCTCCCCCTTTCCCTCTCTCTCTGTCTCAGAGCACAAAATCTGCCGCCTAATTGAAAACAACTCAGTCTTATTTGCTGGGAAACAACATCATTGCAGTCTTCTGGTTGATTTTAAGATAATTAAAGAGGGCTGATGTTTGATGTGAGGCATGCGTGTCATTTTATTATGATAAAATGAAGACAAAGTGGTGAAAAGCATTTCTGTATGATCTATTGAATTAAGAGTTATATCGACAATGTTGTTCTACACTCCCCCACTTGTCCAGCAGAACATATTTTATGATGGTTAACTACATTTTATAAGTCGGTGGCAATAAAATAGTTTTTGTTTAAAATAGATGTCTATCACAATTAATTTGGATACATAAGTAAAAAAATATATTCAGACACTTTTGGGGGATTGGTTTGGTTCTGCAGTTAACTAACAGATGTTGGGGCTAGGTGTTAGCTAGGGGTAAGGCTAGGCCTTAGCTAGAGCTAAGGCTTGTGTTAGGTTTATCCATTATGGCTAGGGATAACCGATGTGTCTGTGAGTTAAGGTTAGGATTCGAGGTTATGTAGGATTCTTTTGTACTCATTCAAACCAAATTTGAAACCACAAAAATAAGTAGAACAACTACATTAAATACTACTATGCTGGTTCATAATAGTGCGGGTTGGATACTAAGCCCCCTGATCCTGTAATCCACCCCACTAGCACCACCACGTTGAGGCACGGTCTCATCATCCCATTGTTACAGCTCCAACTCAGCGGAGAGAGGGAGTGCAGAGAGGGGGGAGGGGTGTGGACGAGGGAAAGACACAAGCAGTGCAAAAGGGGGGGAGAGAAGAGGAGTGAGGTGGGGGGGGGAGAGAGGGATGGATGGGGGCGGAAAGCAGAGAACAGGATGAGGAGAATGAGAGAGCGATAACGGAATGGCAGTAGTGATCAGGTTCTGAAGTCAACAAGTGATTGTAGTGAGTGTAGTGATGCAGAGGAGAGTTTGAAAGATGTCCTCCCTTTGGAATATGCGCTGATGTCCTAGACTAGAATCCATCCTATTTGTTCAAAGCGGAATCAACAATCCTACTCCTGAGGAACCCGGTATTATTCGAACCCTGCGGATATCAAACCACTATTTTTCCCCATTTCCATTTCCCCCATCCATTAAGTAAAGGGATTTATTCTCATGATTATCATTTCTAGAGGGAATGTGGTTGCTTTTTGCTTAAAATACGCGCTCTCCAAAGGTTAGCTGGCCTGTAGATAATGTATTCGGTTAGAAGGGGATTAATTACACAGATGCGGTGTGGGAGATGTCTTTGTGGCAGTGATTCCAACTCTCTCCGGATGCGATCCTGACCTGCAAGTTGGGATTCCACAATATGGCGCACGCGCATCTCGGATCGGCAGGCAGCAAAAGAAACAGAGGAAAAGCAAAGCATGCATTTTTTATCAGCATCAATTAAACATGAACAAGCATGTTCTCCTTTTTCTCTCCAGGCCCTGTGTTTTGCCTAACACGGAACAGTATGGTAATCGCAGTCGGGCACAGAGGGAGAACTCTGAAATGTACGGTGGGGGAACTGAATGAATACGATGAATATGTATGTCCTAGGACGTCCTGTGTTCTCGCCAATGAGACTGATGACAAATCGGGAATCTGAATGCAGATGAGCTGAAATCGGGTTGAACGGGGCATTTATTTTTCTTTCGGTTCATATTTGTTTGGCCCAATCACGATGCCAGAAGCGGGGATCAGGAAGCGCGTAATTGGCTATTAACAGCGGACACAACAAACTCAGTAGCCAGCAGTAGTAAACTGTAAAAAAGAAAGTGTCTTCAAAGGTTTCAAATCAACACCGTGCGACTAGCCACAGTAGACAGACACTGGTTAAACTCCCCTTCTGAAAGCTTTGGCTATTTGCGCGAATGAGATTTCTTTGTTAGAATATCTATTTTCTTCGTTAGAATATCTCTGATACTAAACAGGAAACAAGACGTAGCCCCTCCCCTTCATTCTTCTGGTTTCCTGCCCAGGCTCTTGGCCGTTGTCCCACCATAAGTTCTCCTATTTCATAGACTGCTATTACTGGACCCAGAGATGAAGTTCGTCCTAACCTTGATGTCTATCTGCTCTTTGGTGGTTATATCGTTCTCCAAAGAACGATAAAGAGGGATTAACCAAGGGGTGCAACTCCTCATCACCTCTGGACCAAGGGAACCCTTTTCTAGGTTCCTTTCCAAGGTTTCCTTCCATCTGGTTTCGGAGGACGTTTTCCTTGGTGTTTGAAGGCTGGGGTTAAGGGGTTGTTGTGTACTGTGGGGCCGAGGAAGCCCTTTGGGACAGCGACTGATTAAGGGCAATACGTATAAGCATTGCCTTGAATTAGCTCAGGACTGTCTGGCCCGTGTGGCCCGGTGTTATTGCCATTCTCTGCAAGTTGAGCTGCACAGAGCAGACATGCCATTTGGATCATGATGCAGCGCTGTACACAGTGCAGAGACGGAGATTAGAGACTTGTAAATAGAGTCGGAGCAAAAGGGATAACAAATAACCTTAAAGAAACCCCCCTCATCCCTCTTCCCAACGAACCCAGCGATTTAATCAGAAATGAGCCGGGAGTCGCAGTCAAACACATTTATTTCCCTTAGCCACAGCTGAGTGACAGGAGCCAACAGATTGTTTTTAAGGGTGCTACAGAAATAAAGTCTGGGGATGAAACGCTCCAAAAAGGCCTACATCGTCTTCCTGACTGAGACGCGTACTCCATACTGTATGTATTTATTCTCCCTCTGAGTCAGATGATGGAAGCACAAAGCATCGCATCAGACATCTGGATCTGTGGAGGGAGGGAGGGAGGCGAAGGAGGGAGAGAGAGGGAGAGAGGGAGGGAAGGAGGGAGGGAGGGAGGTGGGCGAGAGAGCTAGCGAGGGAGCGAGCTGTAGAATAATGGAGCAAGCGAGGCCAGGGGGGATGAGAGGGCTATCTTAGTGATTTATGTTATCCCTCTTTATTTACTTCCGGAGCTACTTGAGCTCACTAATGGCTGTGATTTGGTGGACTGCAGGAGTCTGGCCTGCCGGGTGACTGTGGAAAACAACAACAAGTAGCAGAGGTAATCAGTGTTTCGACCCTGCTACACGCCAGTGTTTTGTGCGCTGGTAGCGCAGAGCAAGGTGGATTTGAAACCATCAGAGATCAGGATTGTCGCTGGTTATTCTCTGTAGGGGCGCTGGCCAAAGGAGGAAAGGCTGTGTGTGTGTGTGTGTGTGTGTGTGTGTGTGTGTGTGTGTGTGTGTGTGTGTGTGTGTGTGTGTGTGTGTGTGTGTGTGTGTGTGTGTGTGTGTGTGTGTGTGTGTGTGTGTGTGTGTGTGTGTGTGTGTGTGTGTGTGTGTGTGTGGGGGGGGGGGGGGGGGGATGTGTGTGTGTGCTGTCTTTGGCCAAATGATAAAAATAAAAAGAATTGGGACCCCGATCTTGCCACGAGGTGTGCTGTTTATTGGCCTTTATAAGAAACGGTATCAAAATCGACCCATTTGTGACATCACAAGAAGCCGTTTCCATCCAGATGCATCGTGTGGACACAAACACTTGTGATGTCACGAAAGGTTAAATTTAAAGAGGGGCCCCCTTTCATACAAGTCCATCGCTGACCCCGTCTTCCCCACATCGCCCCCCCCCCCCCTTCCAGCCGATGGTGCAGCAGCGCCCCATCCTCCCCTGCTGTCTTGTTTGGCTTTGCTTGTTCACTGGGCTGTGCTAAGCTAAGCGCTAAGCTAATGCGTCTGGGGAGCTGAGGTGTGCCGAGGCGAGGAGGCGGCGGAGGAGGCTCGTGCTGTTCTCAACTACGGTCAGTTACCTCCGCCACGGGGAGAGGCAAGGGAGAGGGGGACTGGGCGGAGAACTGGGCGGGAAACAGAGAAGAGAACGGAGGAGGGGGGAGGTAAAACCGATGGGGAGCTTCGTCGTTTGATGGTGAGGGGATTCGACGGGGCTGGCATTATAGGGCACTCTATGTCGAGGGCTGGATGGGGGGGGGGGGGGGGGGGGGGGGGGGCAGCTGGGATGAGCCGTCCAAACCAAATGTAACCTAACCCGATCCCTGGAGGTCATGGGTCATGGCTGACGCTAGGTCCACCTTCCCTACTGACCCCTAGCATGCCCGGACACAACTTCTCTTTCATCTGCAGAAATCTGGACACAAGCTGGACCCAGGTTGGTTGAAATGGTCGGGTCACCCCTGGGAAGGAGAGGTGGAGTGGACTGGGGGCATTAGGGTCTTTAAGGGTTGCGGCTCTTCAGCCTGAACTTTGACCACCCCCCTCCCTTCTGTGTCACATGCCACTGGTCCCCCTGTCCAGCGGAGTGGTGCTAATGCAGAGCAGTGCATTCTGGGTAGAAGTGTTGCAGACTCCTGGTGTCCTCAGAGAGACAGCGGGTGGGTGTGTGTGTGTGGTGTGAGTGGTGAAGCAGCGACTAATGGAAATGTCTTGTTCTGGTCTCCGCGCCCCAATTCTCACCAGCTTCTATTCCCATTGACCCAAGGGGCGCTGGGTGGTGGCAGACGCGGCTGTGACACACACCAGCAGCAGCACCAGCCTGGAGTCGACGCCCCCGAGAACAGGGGGCGACTGCTGAAGTCCAAACAACCCGCCCTCACCCCCCCCCAGTCCACCAACCCAAAAAGATGTAGGCCATGAGGGTAGGGGGGGCAGGATTGTGTGGTGGGTGCTAGGTGACTCCCAGGAGAAGGCCGTTGCGTCAGATCCCCTGTCCTTTCTGCAGCCTAACCTATAGTGGACAGCCTGGAGCATGTCGTCCCCTGAAAAAATTCCCACTGAGGCGCTTTGGGTAAAGCCTTAAAACAACAATAGTTTTTATGATCCATCCAAACCCACGCCCGCGACGATCGATCCTCTGCGCGGCCCGCTGCACTTACCCGGCTCATGGATTATTCATCACCCCGTCGGGGAGCCTCCGCTCCTACGATGTGAGTCGGGTCGCTGGTGGGAAGCGCGTTGCAATGCAGCCCGACCTTTAAAGCGACGCTCGCGCCGGCTGCGTGCACCCGTGGACAGATCAGGGGGGGCTGGCGGGGGAGAGAGAGAGGAATAAAGTGGGACAGGGGCATGGTGTTCTCGCCGCGCTGTGACATGGATCTAATGGACCGACGTGGTTCTAGGGGAGGGGGAGGGAGGGAGGGTGGGGGATGAAGAGGGAGAAAGAAAGAGACACAGAGGGATAGTGAGCGAGGGAAGGAGATGAGGGGGAAAGAGAGAGAGAGGGATGGAGTGGCACAGGGAGACGGAGAGTGAGAGGGAGGGAGGGAGGGGGAAAGAGTCAGAGATGGGAGGAGAGTGACAAAGTCCAGAATGCTAAATTCATGGTTGCGTCACAATCATTGTGTGTGTGTGTGTGTGTGTGTGTGTGTGTGTGTGTGTGTGTGTGTGTGTGTGTGTGTGTGTGTGTGTGTGTGTGTGTGTGTGTGTGTGTGTGTGTGTGTGTGTGCCTAAATGCCTATGCTAAATACTCTCTAACCAGGGTATTCAGGTGAACTTTTATACTCCCAATATAAAGCATACACACACACACACACCTGTGTGTGTGTGAGTCGGCCCCCACCTGTATCTTTATGTAGAAGGATAGATACACACGCCTGCATCTACCTGTAGATGTATTTAACGCTTGCACACCGACACAGATGCATGCATTCATTTATACACACACTGTATACACAGGCTAACCCAGCCGTGCGTTGACACCACCTGTAGCAACACGACTCCCATGGTTCCAGGCATGAGGTGTGAGTTACCGCGGCGATGGCTTATACAACCCACGCCCTGTCTATGGGTCTCCCGTCCGTCCGTCCTGGGGTCTGCAGGGTCATCACCATAACGCCTACTGCTTATGGAACGTCTGCCTCGTCCGGTGTCCATTCCGTTCACCATGTGATGACCAGACACCGAGGTGGATTTAACTCTCCCCTCTCGCCACCTGTCGTCATGAGATGGACGCGACGCAGTGAGCGAACTCCGGCTGTAAAGGCATTAAAGAGAGGAGCCACGTGGGCGTGAGCAAACAGTGACACAACAGAGGGGACGAGCAGCTATCAGCAGAAGTGGGTTGTATGTGACACCGCTGTGGGGCCTGTTTGAGCTTTCTTTTGTTGTTTACCGGTGATTATGTATGACATATCTGCGTGGCTACGTTTGCAAAAGGGAAAGTCTGAGAGAATGAACCCTCCATAGATATGTACATCAATATTTAATATTCATTGATGAATTTCCTTAAAACTCATTGATTAATTTAAAACTCTCAACCGTTAACCCTATCTGTGGACATAGAACTTCTCCTTCGGATGTACTTGTCACGTGCACGTGAAGGTATAGAAAAGTGCATTGAGGTCGTGGTTTCATTCCAGTTCACACCTCAGACTAAAGAGGGCTTGTCTTGGTTAACCGAGCGATTAGATTAATCAAGCTGATTACTCTGCTAAAGTTCCATTCCTTGGCACAGCTGTTTTCCATCTGTCCTACACTTTAGACGCTAATTGATGATGCTCATCTATTTTTTAAACTGCCTGCGAAACCATTGCGGTTTTCTTTGGAAGAGCTGGGAATGATCATGCTTTTATTTTGTAGGAGGAAACATTGTGCTTTTATTTTGAATGGCTTGTAAAAGTCACAATTTCATTGTCTAAAAAAATCATCATGTTGCTTTTTTAAGAGGAAACAAGAGGAACCATGACAATTGGTTCTTGAAAGCTTGGGAACATCCCAATAATTTTTTCCCAGTTCCTCAATGTTTACTTTGTAAGTTGTGCAGTAACCTCATGTAGAGGTCATACTTGCAGTACTAGAAGGGTGCTGTACTCTAGTGTTGGTGTGCTGCTGTGTGAGATGAGGAAGGATGTATTATTGTGCAGAACTTGAAACCAAAACTCAGAATACATACAGCATACAAACTACAGCATAAGTACACACATAGACATTGCATTGAAACGCACGATCCCTGCGTTTCAATGCAATGTAGGATAACATAGACTTCCCTTTTTTACCATCATGTTATGTAATATCTTTATTATGGGATCACATGGACTTAGAGCCGATGACCATCCCATTGTGACCCTCTGTGATCCAGGCGCCGTCATCACACTCTGGGCCAATCGCAGGCTTGATTACCCACGTGTGAGTATTTTATTTCTCGTAATTAAGCACTTTTGTCCAAAGAGACTTACACCGGATTGAAGAGCCATGTCATCATGTCTTGCCCGGGGGTGCCTTACAGGTAGACTGCGGACATAAGGGGTTCAAACCCGATACCTTTCCACTTGGAGGGATGCAAAGAAAAAGGATTTGGGGGGGAGAGAGAGAGAGAGAGAGAGAGAAACAGGGAGACAGTAAGAAAGAGAGGGAGATCTGAAGAGAGAGGGAGAAAACATAAGCAAGCGAGCGAGAGAGAGATAGCTGAAAAGTAAAAGGAGAGTGAAGTTGAGGGAAGTGAAAGAGAGAGAGAGAGAGAGAGAGGGGGGTAGCTGATATATTCTATAGGGAGTTGTGAGAACCCGCTGATAAAGGCTTGCATCTTAATCCTATCTAAGGCCTGTCTCACGGCACTCTGTGGAGCTCTACGTGATCATTAGAAACAGCGCGCACACACAGCTCCCCTAGCGCGCGTGCACCCCCTAAACACAGCTAACCCTATGCGGGAATATGTCTGTGTGTGTGTGTGTGCGCGTGCATGTGTGCATGTGTAACCGTGTTCCCATTTGATATGTTAATGCATGCTGTTGGCCGACACCGATGCGTTTGCTGCTGGGTTGCTTTGAAAAGCTGCCGTTCCAAGGCCCTTGTGCGACTTCAAAGGGCTGCTGCCGACAAACCTGCCGCGGCGCGCTGAAACAAAGTCAATGCCACCGCCGTTGTCAGTGAGGAGCTTGTTACGTCCACTGGCGGTTAAACACACTCCTCCGTTATGAGTTGTGGAGCCCATTGTGTTGGAGTCTCTCTCTCTCTCTCTCTCTCTCTCTCTCTCTCTCTCTCTCTCTCTCTCTCTCTCTCTCTCTCTCTCTCTCTCTCTCTCTCTCTCTCTCTCTCTCTCTCCTCTCTCTCTCTCTCTCTCTCTCTCTCTCTCTCTCTCTCTCTCTCTCTCTCTCCGTTTTGTTTATTTTTGTCAATACTTAGCTGTATTAAGCTATTCTTCTTAATAGCAAGCTCTCGCTTTCTTTCTCTCTCCCGCTCTCTCTCTGACTCAGCCTGTGCCTTCAACTCCTCATTTACGATTCAGTGGAATTCATCCTGTGTGTGGTGTGCGCGCGTGTGTGCAGTGCGGCTCATCTTGTTTCAGTGCTTTATGAGGCTGATGTGCACGTCCGTAATTGTGGTTATGGGTGATTAAACTCCCGGTGGCCCTCAGGATGTATGGCCGCCGATCGCTCAGTGTCTCACACACACACACACACACACACACACACACACTGACAGACATGCAGAGTCTCATGTGCTCTGATTGGCCGAATACCATCCCGTCGTCTCCAGCTTGCCGCTGTCTCTCCCTTCAATTTCAGACGGCAATAAAAACCACTAATACACGTCTGAGTTATGCATTCATCAACTGTCTTAATCCCCTACTTTTTTTGGGTAACATTATTATGTATATTTTTATTAAACAAGGTTTCATAATTTGCAAAAAAAAATAAGAATGTAGTAGGTGACATTAAATTATTAAAAGCAATTAGACTATGAATCCCTGCAGAGAACGTCAACATTTCTCTTTCTCCATCGCTTGATCCGGTCTGTTTGTTATTGTGTCCAAACCAAGTCTCGTTCAAGGACACTCCCTGCTCTGAAATCCTGTGGGTGCATGAAATGTCCCTATTTTCACTACAATCTCAACTCTTCCTCACCCAACTATTTTGGATAACACTAAGATACGCTTTCTTTGGTCCAACACAACAGGCTCTCTCAATATCTCTCTCCAGCTCTCACTCGCATTTCCACTCCTCCTGCAACAAGTCAATTCAGACTTTTCCTTGAGCAAGACAACAAACAGACCAGATTTGGTGAAAAAGTTTAGAACCAAAGTACTGAATGCCTCAATACTTCTAGTACTTCGAGGAATCAATTGACTTTGTGGATAACTATAATGTCACTTTCTGGGTGCTTTCATACAAACCTCATTTCAAACACTTTGTGTAGTGTAGTAACAGAATAGAATAGAATCAAACCTCTGAACCTTGCTGTTGCCATGCCATCCGAATAACACAACCAAAGTTGGTTTTAACACCATTCTACCATCTACTATCAAGTCTTCGAGCAGATGCCTTCTTCCAAAGCGAATGACAGGGATTGTATTCTCGCGACTTGTTATGACTCAGACTATGGACTTTGGGGTTCGAACGCAGCACGTCCAGCTGGGAGACAAACACCCTTACTGCCCTGTGACTACGCCGTACCCTGGGGTGGCCCCTTCTCCCTCTGGGGGAAAAGTTACAGTTTGAAGGAGTGGCAAACGATGGATATGTTGTCATTCCATGACTGGTGTTATATTGAACATTTTGTTTCGCTCTGAATAACGAAGTAGTTACAATCTCTCGTACTTGTTGAGTGGGATATACACTTGGCAGGGCAGTTGTTTGAGGGGTCTGGTTTCCACAGTGTCCTGGCTGGGCAGCTGTGGGCTGGGGGGGAGGGAGAGTAGAGTCATGCAAAGCATGTTTTCTCTGTTTAAATGCTTGTTATTGTGTGGCTGGAGGGACATATGGATTGAAGTGAGGAATCTGTAATGGTCTTTATTCGCACAATTTCATTCCATCCATGTGTTTATCCATCTATGCCTGAACTTACTGCAATGCTCATGTGCATAACGATGATGGTGGCATGTTTGAGTTAGTGTGTGTGTGTGTGTGTGTGTGTGTGTGGTGTGAGTGTAGCCCTATATGTGGGTGTGTGTGCATGGGTGTGTGGCGCTTTATGTGTGTGTGTGTGTGTGTGTGGGTGCGGGGGTGTGTAGGGCTATATCTTTGTGCGTGTGTATTCCTTCACCATCTATTTGTCACAGCGAGGCCAGAGGATTTGTAACTTCCTGGTTTAATTGGTGTGTTAATCAGGAAGCAGTGAGTGGGATGTATCTGTGTGTGTTTGTGGTAGCCCCCTGAGTTATCACTGGGAGGTGGCAGGTACTGGGACTATATAAGAAACACATTGGGTCTATATAAGCCACAAACTGGGACTATATCAGCAAGACACTGGGTCTATATCAGCAACACACTGGGACTATATCAGCAACACACTGGGTCTATATCAGCAACACACTGGGACTATATCAGCATCACACTGGGACTATATCAGCAACACACTGGGACTATATCAGCAACACACTGGGACTATATCAGCAACACACTGGTCTATATCATTAACACACTGGGACTATATCAGCAACACACTGGGTCTATATCAGCAACACACTGGGTCTATATCAGCAACACACTGGGACTATATCAGCAACACACTGGGTCTATATCAGCAACACACTGGGACTATATCAGCATCACACTGGGACTATATCAGCAACACACTGGGACTATATCAGCAACACACTGGACTATATCAGCAACACACTGGGTCTATATCAGCAACACACTGGGACTATATCAGCAACACACTGGGTCTATATCAGCAACACACTGGGTCTATATCAGCAACACACTGGGTCTATATCAGCAACACATTGGGACTATATCAGCAACACACTTGGTCTATATCAGCAACACAGACCATGTTAACTGCTGGTAGTCGGTTCCAAATGTAACGTCTCCGCGTGTGTGGTCAGGTTCAGGGCCTTTATATGTGTTTGTGTGTGTCATGATGTTTTGAGCATTGTTGTGTCTATTTGCGTGGTGTGGTGTCTGTTCTCATTTGTATGAGTGTTTCTGTGTGTGTGTATGTGTGCGTGGGTATTTGTATATGCGTACGAGTGTGTCAGGTCTTTGTCGGTATTGTTCTCCCCGCCGCGTTGAGCTAGCTTGGAAGGTCTTCACTAGTGATGTTTCCTCTGGCTTTCCCACACATGGCCCTTCAAACCACAACTGCACACACATCCACCATGCCCTTCGAACCACAACTAGAAACACACTCTGGCCCCTTAAACCCCAGCCATACATACCTTACCGTAAGTACGCACACATTTACGCCACAACTCACAATGAGATCCAGAGTGTCTCCTCTAACCACAGCTAGAGCCGACGTAGGCCTCTGCACACAGGGTTATTATAGGGGCGCTAATTGCAGGATCTACTCGAGTCTGCGAAGTCCTAAGAAAGGCTGTGTGACAAATGATTGTGTTAAAGCACAGTAAAGTGCTTTTTTAATATTTTACCCCACACCTGAGAGCCGTATACCTTCCCCCTAAACCATTCTCAGTAAAACAGATCAACTTTAAACACACACACACGTCGTGTCCCCTGAAACCACCAGCATTCACAGCGTCCTTTCAAACCAGGAGGAGACCCCAGAAACCCACACCCCAGAGCTGTCCCACGATGCCACTGCTCTGGGGAGACCGGTCGCAGAGGGTTCACCTCATGGAGGGTCACCCAGGGTCAGGAGCAGGGATTTCTGAAAAGAAATACATTGGGAATGAAGTCAGAAGGCCCTGGCGCTCGGTGATCGACGGCGTTTTAACCACCACTGAGAAGTAACGACCAGACAAGGATCTTGACGTTCAACCGGCAAAGCCAGGATTCTCTGTCCCCGTTTCTGACGTTCCTCGTGGTTTATGAAGCTTTTACTCTCACTCACTTTTTCTTCTTCTTTTTTTCTGATATAAGAAAAAAAACGTTCTCGTCCGTTGAGAAAAAAAAAAGGGAACCTTTTGAAAAGTAGTTTCTGGACGCTGTGTTTCTTGGCGGTGGGCCAGCGAACCTCCGAAAGAGAGTTCAAGTCAGAGGGGCTCGCTGTCCCGTCTCCTC
>NC_082400.1:5787264-5901316 GCF_031168955.1 Gadus macrocephalus
GTGGTGGTAAATCACAGGGAAGCCCTCCCAGCTCACTTACCGAGACATTAGCATGTTTATGACTTTATGGGCCTTGAGACAGCCTCGCCAACCTCAGCCTTCACATCTGCTGCGTCGCGCGCACACACACACACACACACACACACACACACACACACACACACACACACACACACACACACACACACACACACACACACACACACACACACACACACACACACACACACACACACACACACAACAAACACACTTATACACTTCAGCACAGACACACACACACACACACACACACATCTGCACACACACACAAACACACACATATAAACAGAATGCGCATGCATCCATGCACCCACCTGCATGCACATACACCCACAAATACACACCTTCACACACACTTGTGCATATGCACAAATTCACGCTAATGATTTCAGCCACACACAAACGGTGGAGCCATCCAGCTCAAGCCAATTCAGAAAAACCCAGATTTATTTATATCTATTTATTTTAGCCATGCTGCTACTTCATGCCTAAGATCACTTGTTATCAAGGTCATCTTTTGCCTGTTGCCTGGGTTCCATTAGTTAGTGGCCCTTTCTTCTTAATCGTGTTAGCGCTTTTACCCGTTTGCCCATCGCGGCAGTTCATCACGGCGGTGTGCTGGGTTTTATGAAGGCTGTGGTCATATCTTCAGTCCCTAAAGCCAGCAGTCACAGTTCAGGCCCAGCTGCTCGCTCTGCTTCACAGCAGCAGACAGGTCTCCAGTCTGTGGACACAGAATCTCCACAGCCGCAAATGAAATTAGCCCTGAATCTGTTTAGCTCCAGCATCTAGCCACAGAAGCCTCTCCCGGTAGCTAGCTCTTCCCTGCCCGATCGAGAGTGTTTGCTGTTATGTTGTAGATTGCATCTGAAGTCTGCGACATTGCCACGCTACTGGTCAACACGTGGCAATTCCGGGTTGGCTAACTGCGTGATATTATCACTCCACTTCGTCATGTTTGTTTTGATTACCACATCCTCTTCTGGCACATTCACACTCAAGATTAGACGTTATGCACATAATTACATTGAGATGTAGCCACTGTGTGTGTGTGTGTGTGTGTGTGCGTGTGCGTGCGTGTGTGCGTGTTTTTTGGAGTGTGTGAGATAAGACTGTGTCTTGTTTCTCAATTCTTGGTTTGCTCTCATGCACTTTCATAACCCGGTTGAGCCTAAACAAGGCTAAACAAACAAAAAGGAAGAAACTCGTCGAATCATCACTTCATCACTTCCTTGTTACCTCCCACCGCCATGGTTACGGCAGTGAGGTGTCCCACATTAGCCGCCGCAAACACTACCCCCCCCCCCCCCCCCCCCCCCCCTTATTGCTTATGTTGTTGTTGATGATGTTTGATGCTTCAAAGCTCACCAATTGAATGACAAGCCCTGGGAAATAGTGGACTTTTATTGTGTGAGGAAGTACATATCCTCCCTTTTTGAGGACCTGGGTCGGGGCTGTTTGAATTTGTTCAGAGTTGTGATGTTGTTGTTGCTATTCAGTTGTGAGACTGCAATCCCTGAAGAATTCATGGACGAGGCAGTAATGGGCATGTTTAACGTTTGAGAGCTTTTTTTGGGGGGGGAGGGGGGTTCCACCTTAAAGTAATCAGAAATAAGTGAATACAGAGCCAAAGCTAGTGATGACCTGGTCCCTGCTAACATATGAACCTCCTCAGGGTTTGTTGATATTGTTGTTGTATTGTCCAGGTTAATAGCTTCGTCCAGCATGTCCCTGAAGGCGTACTAGACCCTTGGCCATATCAGAGGAGCCCTCGGGGGAGGGGGGATGTAATATTCTCCTAAATCCGCACTCGGCTCTTAAGGGGTTCTGGGTAATTACCTTTGCACCCGCTACCCTGCTACCCCGCTTTTGCCAGCCGTGGCCTGTGTCTCTCGCTCGTCTCCGAGACGGAGAGAAGTACTTGAGGAGCTTGAGGGTGAAGCAGTGCATTGTGGGGGACTCTTCATTCTCCCAGCAGAGAAGGTGATGTTTGGAGCACGACTATTACGCACATCGTAATAATCCTTGTTGTTGTGCTTCTTTGTGTTTGGATCGATAATTATTTTTCTTTCTTTTCTCTTCCTCACGAAGAAGAAAGAAAATCCATTTTGAACCTTGATGATCGAGTATTGTATATACGTTTCCTTGGTAACCTTGATGCTCTGAATACCCCCCCCCCCCCCCCCCCACCCCCGCCCCTTCCAATAACACGCCAGGTCTGCTCCGCATCCCATCCCGGTGGACATCTGCAGATTATATTTAGTAGTCTCTCTATCTACCTGTCTATCTGTCTATCTGTCTCTCTGTCTGTTTCAAACTTTATCTATAATGCTCTTGCTCTCTGTCTTTGTCTCTCTCTCTCTCTCTCTCTCTCTCACTCTCTCACTCTCTCACTCTCTCACTCTCTCACACTCACACACACACAAACTCTCTGGCTTTTTCCCCCTCCTCTCTCTCCCTCTCACTCTCTGGCGTGGTCTTTCTCTCCCTCGTCACGCGGTCTATTTGTGGTCTAACCTTCTCCATCGGTGGAAGGCTGTGGTCTTTGGCCTGGTGCTAAAATGGTTTGTTGTTCTGTCGCTCCGTACTTCTCTTTCCGAGAAACATCAGCACGAGCACCTTTTGAAAAGGAAAAAAAAAAACACATGGCTCATAACAAGAAGCGGTAAACATGTCAGAGCAATCCAGCTTGTACCAGCTTGTGTCTAACTCTGTACGTTTTCCATACAATAAGTCACAGAAGCCTAAACATCCTTTTCAATCAAACAAGTTCAACCCCAACATGGGATCACAGTGCTTATATTTCTATCAATGTACATATTTATTTTGAATAAACAAGATGACTTAAATACTCAAATATTTGTTATCTTTTACATCTAAGAAAAAGTAGAAACCACATTTCTTTGATAATGCATATCCAGTCCTTCTGGTCTCCTCCATTTGTTGCACCATGATCTCTCCCTTTTATTTCTATTTGCACTCTGATCTCGGTGGAGACAGTTCTCTGGCCCGTTTCCCAACCCTCTGTGTGTCTTGCGCAGGCTCTGGCCAAGAAAAATAACAAATGGATGGGAGGAGGAGGACTCGGAGAGCTGGAGGGGGAGGTGAGGGTGTGCCAGTTCCTCTGGCCAGCTATGGAAGAAGCCCGGGCCGTCTTACACCCCTGCATCTGCAACAGGCACTTCCTCCCTTCCTCACCTCCTCTCTCTCTGGCTCTCTTCCTCTTCCTCTTCCTCTCTGGGTCTCGGGGTCCTTGGCTCTGGTGTCATTTGCTACCGATGGCTGATCCCCCCACGGCTAAAGAGAACAATTAGACCGTATCCGTGGTCTATGGGAGTAAGCCGTTAGCGATAGTGGCGGCGGCTAATCTCAGGCCTGTCTTGGGCCACTCCCAGTCACAGCGCTACCGTCGTGCTAGGGCGTGCTCCGGGGAACGCCGCCGCCGCCAGCCGGCGCGGCGACAGAGGCGCGGAGGATAGAGGGGAGAGAGGAGGGGAGGCAGAGAGGGAGAGAGAAAGAGGAAGACGGAGAGGGGGAGAGAGCGAGCAATAGCGAGGCGGTGGCAGAACGAGGGTGGGGAGCGAGGGAGAATGCTGGGGGAGGAGGGTCCCTGACGAAGGCAGTTGTTTGGGTGAGGACAGAGGAGAGGGAGCGGGGCGGTGTCAACTATCACATTATTGTTATTAGGGGAGACCACCTACTGGGATCAGAGCCCCCACTTATCCTCCATTATGGAAGACATTTTTCTTTACAAGGGCTTTCTGTTTTTTGTTTTTTTTCCCGGTGGTTGTTTGGTCGCTGTTGCCATGGCGTTCTTTCATTCCTTCGCCGTACAAGTTGATGCATGGACGGCCAGGATAGACTTGATGGACAGCTGGGGAAAAAGCGGGTATTTGGAATCGGGAACGGGGGGGGGGGAGAGAAGGAGAGAAAAAAGATCAACAGATAGAGAGTTAGAACATGTGGGGTGAGAGACATAGAGAAGGAGAGAGAGAGAGAGAGAGAGAGAGAGAGAGAGAGAGAGAGAGAGAGAGAGGAGAGAGAGAGAGAGAGAGAGAGAGAGAGAGAGAGAGAGAGAGAGAGAGAGAGAAGAGAGAGAGAGAGAGAGAGAGAGAGAGAGAGAGAGAGAGAGAAATATATATATGTGTGGGGTGAGAGACAAGGAGAACGACCATAACAACAACAAACAAAGAGAGAGAGTGAGCGGTAAAACGAGGGGAAGCGTGTTATTCTGCGCTCCGGGGCGGCGAGTAGGCGTCATGGCGGGGCTGTCCGATGACATCACATCTTGTCAGGGCGCGACCGCCAGAACAATGGAGGACGGCTCTGAGCCCCCCAGCCTCTCCTAAGCCCCGCCTACCCCACGCCGGACCCCTCGAACCCCTGACCCCGTATGGGGGTGATCTCATAGTCTCAACGAGGAAGACGCAGAGGAACAAGGCCTCTGGATCTCCTCTGTGTTGCCGGTGCTGGTGTGTCCGCCTCAGGGGGGGGTCATCGCCATGGATCGGGGTCCAGCCCAGGGGCCGTTGCTAGGATTTGAGGACCCTTGCGGCTTAGCCCGCACCTCCAAGGGAGTTCTGGGGGGGGGGGGGGGGGGGGGGCGGGGGATCTGTCCCAGGACATTCATTTTGATAAACAAGCTCTGTTTGATGCTGTTTTTATTCACTCTGGCACCTTGTTTACAGTCGCTAATTATGAATTGTGATGTGATGAATATTAGCGGTTGTTGGGGATTCGTTTAGTATTGTGGAGTAGAAGGAGGAAACTTCAAGACTGCTCTCATTAAACATTTAGTGTCATGCTGCGTAGTGTTCCAGACTAGAGAGTAAAGTGTTTAACTAGAGTTAAATGTATTTAAGTTTACTTTAGATTATTGAGATGTTTCATTTTCTTTAAACACATACACACACACAAACACACACACACACACACACACACACACACACACACACACACACACACACACACACACACACACACACACACACACACACACACACACACACACACACACACACACACACAACCACACACACACGCAAAACATTTTCTTTTATGCATTTCCTTCATGCAGTGAAATACAAGGACAAGCACTGTTATGTGTGTTCTCTCTCTCTCTCTCTCTCTCTCTTTCTCTTTCTCTTTCTCTTTCTCTCTCTTTAATCTTTCTCTCTCTCTTGCTCACACAAAACATGCGTGCCGAGTATTGAAGTAGATCCACTGCTGGAACAGGACCCAAAACATACTTGCGATATCATATTCTTTTCAAAGGGAGGTCATGCATGATGGAACGACACGATGAATAGATCACTGGTCTATATGTTCGATTATTACTTCTCAACAATATACTCACTCTCAATAAATATCACATCTTCAAAGCAAACCTTGTGACATTGCCACTGAAGAATAACTGTTGGATATGTTCCTGGTGTTGGCTCAACACGTTGTAAGAATAGAATGATCAAGCAAAAATGCTACAAGAATCTGCATCATTGTTGTAGAACAACATTGGTTTGCCTCACGTGCGCGGTGAGAAAACACGGCGAGAAAACAATGAATAAGTATGAGCCCCCTCCATTAGAATAAGAATAAACAACTCCCCTTGCACGCCCCTGTGGAGAGGCATCTATAAGGCCTGGATCTCTGCTCCCGCTCCCACCTCCTCCCTGCTTCCATAGAATAAACACAGCAGCATGGAGCACTGTACTTGTGAAGACCTTCGCCACGGGGGTTAGATTAGGCTGTTTATACAGCGCACAACGGCAGACCCAGAGTCTGTCTGATTAATGAGTGTGTGTGGGTGTTTGTGTGGGTGGGTGTGTGTGTGTGGGTGGGTGTGCGCAAGTGTGTGTGTGTGCGCGCACATGTGTGTGTGTGTGTGTGTGTGTGTAAGACATGTACGGAGCTATACTTACATGCACACACACAGTCACAGGTGACGGAATGAGATCCACACGCTCCCTGTTCCATTGGACGGATGGGTCTGTGAGTGTGATGAGTTTAACAACTGTGGCCCTATTTGCAACCAGGAATTCTTCCAGTGTGTATATGTGAGCGATGGGGGACACTTAGGTTGAACATAAATAGACTGGGACTCAGACTTGGACTTACGAATCGTCTTTAAATAAGTCTTTAAATGACGGCCGACTCCATTCAGACGATGCAATAACTAGTTTTGGACGTTTAATTTGACATTTGTTTAATATTTCCACTGTGGAAATCGTAAAACTGCTAGATTAGATTTTAATGACAGCTTTTTACCTCCGCTACCCTGTATTCATTCATACCTCGGCTTGAATGACCGCTCGCCTGGGCAGGAAACCAAACAAAGTGAAATGAACGAAGTTATTAATGTCGTACCTAAATAGAACGCCATTATTTCTACTTCACAGTTTATCCAAGCCATCGTTGGTTCATTATTTTTACACCAACGATAAATTACAAAGCATATTCACAACTGGATATGTCTAACTATCTTAATCTTCACAGGGTAAAAATAATAAAAGCCCATGCCACAAGATACCACAAGATACCACAAGATTTTGGCCCAAGATATTGGCCCAAGCTTTACTTGAATATTTACAATGTCTAGAAAATACATTCATTTTGAGAAACTAATATTATTAAGAGAGTCCTACTCTAGAGGTTGACTTACATTTACATTTTAGAGGAATTAAAACACATGCATCTTTGTTCTCGCCACACATTTTGTGTTGCCACTTCATTGTGCAACAGATATAGTAAATATCCTAACAGAAGCATCCTAATGTATTGCTAAATACCATCTGGAATTTCTTGAATGAGCTGTTTTGAGATACCTGACTTGGATGATGACTCTAGTCTTATAAACATGGTCACATGACACATAACCTACATGCATACATAAAGTCGTAGCATGGTGCTAGTTTCCCAGCAAAGTTTCCCCTTGTGTTTCCTCGTACCCAAAAACCACAACAGATCCGGAGTAAGATGTCACTCTGTTGTAGCCATGGTGACAGTGCCGTAGACATCACTGGTGGGAGACGGTTCCGATGTTATTTTGGGATGTATGCTGGGGTTTTACGCTACTCTGCCGTCTCTGGGGACCTGTTCTTCTTATCATCTCTCACTCTCCTTCTTTTTCTTTTCCACTCACCACTTCCTGTGAACGCTTCTGACTCTCCTGCATAAAATGCTAATTTACGCGGACGTTTCATCCTGCGTCTCGCGCTCGGCAGGATTCGTGCTAAAACACGCCCGCCTCTGTTAAGATCCCGCCTGTGGGACCGCGGGGGACCTCCGCCTCACCCTTTAAATTAGCGAGGAAGAGAACAGGAAGAGACTTCCTACTGTAGACAAAGCTTAGGGCCTCCTCCGCTCGTGGTTTCCTGTGAACCGAGCCCTGCCTCGACGCGGGCAGGGCTGAGGCTCCCGAGTTGTGTGTTCTCTCCTGGAGGCCGGCGGAGCGGTGGCGGCTGCCTCCCTCCGCTGACCTCCCTGTGCTGGGCGGGGGGCTCGGACCCGGCTGTGTCCATAAGGAGCTGCTGTTGGCGGGGGCCGCTGCCAAGACGGGACCCACGCAGCTCACCGTGGCCCCCCGAGGTAGCCTGGCAGGGCCTCAGGAGCCATGAAAAGCGAGTGTGTGTGTGTGTGTGTGTGTGTGTGTGTGTGTGTGTGTGTGTGTGTGTGTGTGTGTGTGTGTGTGTGTGTGTGTGTGTGTGTGTGTGTGTGTGTGTGTGTGTGTGTGTGTGTGTGTGTGTGTGTGTGTGCGCCTGTGTGCCTGTGTCTGTGTGTTAACTAACAAATACAACTCTGTGCATGTCTGTCTATCACTTTCAGCTTGCTTGTCAATTATCCTGCAAATCTGAACATGCGATGTAAAATTTCAAACAATGCAAAAGTTTTTTTTACAATTTATTGAACAATTTGTATGAAACGATTTAGCAATTTAAACAATGACTGTCGAGGTAATATTAGGATGCAACTTTGCGTTTCTAGCTCTATCTATCAAATTCTGGCTGTGTGTGTGTGTGTGTGTGTGTGTGTGTGTGTGTGTGTGTGTGTGTGTGTGTGTGTGTGTGTGTGTGTGTGTGTGTGTGTGTGTGTGTGTGTGTGTGTGTGTGTGTGTGTGTGTGTGTGTGTGTGTGTGTGTGTGTTTATGTGTCAGACAAGATGCAGGGTACCCTGTGGTGGGCGGGGGGGTTTGTGATCCTTTTATGAGAGTGATTGTTTGAATGGAAGCTCGTAGTGGTATGAGTGTGCCTGTGTGTGTGTGTGTGTGTGCACGTGCGTTTGTGTGGGGGGGAGTTTAAACATGCGTGATGCAAAATTTCCCTGTGGTGCTAAATAACTGACCACAATGAGAGAACCTGTGCAACGTCTCTCTCTCTCTCTCTCTCTCTCTCTCTCTCTCTCTCTCTCTCTCTCTCTCTCTCTCTCTCTCTCTTCTCCCTTATTCTCCACCATCTCTGTTGATGTGTTTGCTGTGAGCCTGTGTGTGCATGCATGCATGAGTGCCTGCCGTGTGCGTGTCTCTGTGTGTGTCCTACATGCGGGTATGTATGTACGTGTTTCATAGTTGTGTGTGTGTGTACAGCCATGTGCACCATCAGAACATTTGAAAGCAGCAGTTGCATTGACACGAGGTTAGGCTGGCAGCAGGGAGGCCGGCCTTCCCCTGCTCTCTGAGGTGAACACTCGTCTCCGAGCAGACATTAACTAAAGACCGGCTGGTTCCTCCACCTCCTCCACCTCCATCCATAATGCATCTCCACCTGCTGGGTGTGGGTGCTATGGAACCAGGGAGCCTCTTTTAAGATACACACACACACACACACACACACACACACACACACACACACACACACACACACACACACACACACACACACACACACACACACACACACACACACACACACACTCGTCGCCCCACACTCTGAGGTCTACTATTAGCCTTGCTGCAGGTTGAGTTTTCTCTGTGTGAGAGCCTTTCAAAACTCGTACTCAACTAAAGCTAACCTAACCACGCTGTCTGGGGTGGGAGTTAAAGATTGACTGTGTATGGGTCCTTTACTGCGTTATCATGTAGTATTCAATGCTGAATTATGGTAATTTTTTATCAGGGCAATTTTTAGGAAAGATTTAGTTTTTTGCTTTTGACTAAATTGTATTACAGCGCTCCAAATATTGAATCATCCTGTGTGCTTTAAGTCTTTGACCTCTCCACCTCAAAATGACCCCCTCAGCCCTGCCGGGCGGCGCTATCTTCACCCGTTTCCTGTTTCCTGTTTGAGCGTGCCGCTGAAAGAATTAATAACGCATCAATGATTCATGGGCTGGTTGGAAGTCCCTGCGAGTACATCGTGTCATAAGATAATGGACGGCGACCCCACTGTTGGTACATAACATCTTAACACCGGATTCACGCCGCTGCGATGCTTGTTCGCTGTCCGCCGGCCAAGAGAGACCAGGGGTTTCATAAGAGGTGCATTCATCGCAATGCGTAATCCTAGACCGTGTGCGTTGGCGTTTGTGTGTTGCTACTCTGCCGTTCCTCCAGAGCCAAGTGTCTGGGGTTTGGCAGCGATGGAGACGATGCTGTAACGGGCCCGTGGTGATGCAGACTCTGTTAGTGTAGAGAGGGAGGGGGGAGGGAGGGAGGGAGAGGGGGAGATCGAGGAAGTGAGGTGTGGACAAGAGGATTTGAGCCTAATAAATGAAGGCTAAGAGGAGTAGACATTAGTCATGTTGCAGGACTCTGGCCGTAACTGTTCGATGTCTTGCTGCTGCTGCTGTTCACGGCTTCTAACGCACACATTCCTCGGACCTTTCACCTTGACCGTGTCTTTAACATTTCATCATAACCTTGACCTTCACCTCAACCTTGTACCTTAACCTCTGACCCTTCCTCTTAGCCATAGCTTTCCTCAAAACATCCAACCTTGACTTTTTAAGCTCAACCTTAATTCTTCCTCTTAACCTTTCACCTTAACCTTAACCTCCTAACCCGACAACTTTGAGCTTACGCTCACACACAAAAAGCGCTCTCTGTGAGACGGGCCCTAAGTGCCTCATTTGTAGCTGTCTGTTATAGTTTATTGGGCCAATCAGCAGGAAGAGAAGGCAGTATATCCAGGAACCAACCGAGCGCGCTTAGAAAGACATTCTTCCCTTCCTCTCAAAACAATCTGCACCTTGTATCCTGGCATGCAGGGATCTCTGGACCTCTGCCACTAAGCCCTCTCCCTCCTCTCTCCCTCCTCTCTCCACTTACTCCGTTTTTACAGTCTTATCTAATCTAGCTAGTGTATTTATTAAATGTCCTTCTCAGGCAGCTTAAGTGGCGGCCGGCTGGGCCGCGGTGTAGTTTTACGGGGCCCTGCTTGTAGAACACATTTCAGTCGACTCCTCAACACGTTCGCGGGCGGAACGGTTTCTGGAAAGATCCCACCTCGCGCTCCTTTCTTTATTTTGACTGAAGCGTGTCTCTCTCCACGATTGACTGGCTTCTCCTGGTGCGTTGTCCCGGGTGTGGGATTAGCAGGGAGTCTGTCTCATCCTGCTGTAATCCCCCTCTGGTATTCACACTCCAGCCCTATGAGGGGTCGCTCACACACTGGCTAAGGCACTCGCTCAGGCGTTCACGCGCTCACACGCTCGCTGAGTCACTCTATCCATGCGTTCCGCAACACTCACTCCCTCGTTCACTCGCTTAAGCACTTGTTCACATGCATGCTCCCTCACTCACTCACTCACTCGCTCAAATTTGATTGGTTTGGTTCACTTTCACCAATTCATACTCGCTCTCACATACTCACGTCGACGGATTGGTAACCCTCATACAAGGTGATGTGTAGATTGACTGAGTTATTTATTGTTGTATGTATGTTATACTTGTTGTTGATGTGTGCGGTGGCGGTTGTTGGTGTGTTATCCCTGGTATAGACGCTGTTGAGAGATGAGGGCGGAGCTTTGTCCCTGGTGCTTTATTAAGAATGATGGCTGTTCTCTACAGGATGAGGTGTGTGTGTGTGTGTGTGTGTGTGTGTGTGTGTGTGTGTGTGTGTGTGTGTGTGTGTGTGTGTGTGTGTGTGTGTGTGTGTGTGTGTGTGTGTGTGTGTGTGTGTGTGTGTGTGCGCGCGCGCTTTGTGGCTGACAGGAAGTGCTTGCGAGGCAGGCAGGATGTAGAGGAAGTGCTTGGCTGGGCTGAGCATTGGTTGGACTGAGGGTTGCTGACACACACGCACACTCACACACACACACACACACACACACACACACAAACACACAGACACACACTCCTGACATGTTTTTAAAGCCATGATGGCATTACAGATGCTTATTAATGCTAACGAACACCACACATTTACACACATATACAAACACAATAACACACACACACACATGGACACAGAAAACTGCATAACAGACTCATATCAATTTTAGAAACCACTTACACATGCAGTGTGTAAACAAACAATACAATACAATCCCACACAAACACTTACTTAACAGTGTATACTGCATTATCTACCCCCACACACAACCACATTCACACAAATGTAAAATCGCTAATACGCACCCACTCGCATACTGTCATACACACATCGCCCGTGCACACACACGCGCACACACACACACACACACACACACACACACACACACACACACACACACACACACACACACACACACACACACACACACACACACACACACACACACACACACACACACACACACACACACACACACACACACACACACACACACACACACACGCGCGCGCGCGCTCACTTTGCTATACAGAGAGTGTAGGCTGTATTCATGTTATTTCTATACAGTCATTAAATCCCTCAGTACACCTTAGCTACCAGCAAAAACTGGAGAGTCTAGTGCACGGTGTATATTTAAGTAATGGAACGATGCAGTACATTAATAATTGAGTACTGGAATAAGGTAGAGAGAGAGCTAAATTGAGGGATTGCTAGGCAGAGTGTGATATTGGCTGTGCATGTAGGTGCTTGTCATTGTGTTTTCCGTGCAATAAAATAGGACAATGTTCAATGTTCTGGTTGGTTGTTTCATGAGAGAAGGCAAGAACCGAAGCGCTTAAAAACTCAAAGTCCCTGCGTGGACCCCCGGACATATAAATGCAAATACTTTCTGACACGAAAACAGCGGTTGGTTTCTCATTATTCCGTAGCCATTTAACGTTCAGTTTTTGATCATTTAGGTGCCCTGGTGTAACCTTGGTTTCAGGCGTTCTCAACTCGTGACAGGGCGGATGTTACAGGCTGGTTCCATAGTGGGGGGAGAGAGAGTGGGACAGTATCCGGTTCAGTTCCTCAGGCACACGGAGAGAGAGAGAGATGGACTTCTGATGGAGGGATATCCGTTTCCATTACGTCTTTCAGATATTGCTTTGTCAAAGCCTTAATAAAATAAAAACTCTTCTTGGTTCTGATCCTCCTCGCTCCGGGGACTGTCAGCTGACCCACACAGTTCATAGAGGACAGGTTACGTAGCATGAATATACCCAATAAAACTCATGACCTTCTCAGCCAATAGGTGATCTGGACCTGGACCCAGACGCTGGAGCTTTTGCATTCTGGGGGATTAGGGGGGTTGGTCCCTTGGGGTTTAGCTCTTAAAGAAACGCATGTATGCATTTATTTGTGGGTTATTGGATGTAATAATGTCTATGTTGAAATAATTTTCCTCTTTATTACTCCGTTGAATTGAGGCCGCTGTCTTTTTAATGGATTAAAACGTCCTTGGGAGAAGAGGGAGAGAGAGAGAGAGAGAGAGAGAGAGAGAGAGAGAGAGAGAGAGAGAGAGAGAGAGAGAGAGAGAGAGAGAGAGAGAGAGAGAGAGAGAGAGAGAGAGAGAGAGAGAGAGAGAGAGAGAGAGAGAGAGAGAGAGAGAGAGAGAGAGAGAGAGACGGCACTTTAGGTAAACTTTCACACAAAGGCAGCCTACACAACCTTTCTGTTCTCCTTCATATCCATCTCGGAGTGGATTCCACTTTATCTCCAGGACAAGGTCACCCCCCGCTCGCGACGAGCACAGCATATGAACGGGAGGTGAAGAGAATGAAAGAGAGTTGGAGAGAGAGAGAGAGAGAGAGAGAGAGAGAGAGAGAGAGAGAGAGAGAGAGAGAGAAAAAAAAGGGGGAGCTGTTGACCGATAGAGCAGATGAGTGAGATTGAGAAATGGCGGTACGTTACTAGGCTCTGCTGCCTTGCCAAGCGGCTGGGTCAGGGGGCGCGTAGCACCTCCTGTCTTACCTCTTGCCAGATACCTGGCTGTTTGTGTGAACATAGCAGGCATCCGAAACGAGGCCACCGCCAACAGATGAAGCTCGCAGCGTGTGTGTGTGTGTGTGTCCTGGCTCTGTTTCCGCTCTGTAGTAGAGACCAGGGCGACCGGTCGATCAATGTATTGACTCACCCTTTATGTACTAACAGACCCACTTCTCCCCCCCCCCACCCTCCCGTGGTTTCGTTTATGTTCTTTCATGGCGTCCGGTTGGGGACAAGGTCAGAGGTCGTTGTCGTGGATCCAGTTTGGTTCATCATTTAGGATGAGTGACTGTAGTCATCGAGCAGACACTTTACACTCGCAGGGACTTATTAGGCGTTAGGCATGTCATTCAGGAGCAGGGACGGTGAGGGCCTCCTCAACGATACCGACGCACTGTGGGACAGTTGGGATCGAACCCAGAACCTTTTTGCTGGGAATGTAAGGGAGTACATCGTTTTTTTGTCTGTGTATATTTTAGACCGCATCTCTTTGATACTCTGGCTTGCAGGTAAACACCAAAGGTATTGAATGGCTTCTAGTAGAGCCCGATCTGTATAGCGGTTGGTCGATTTATGCGGCTGATCTATCACAGAAAACTATATATTTATATTATTTTTAACAAAAACAGATAGCATATTTTTTCTTATGTCCACCGATATGAAAACTTAAGAAATGGTGTGGAGTTTTATTATTTTTGTCTAAAAATAAAAAGAAGAGGATTTATAAATCCTCTTCTTTGTTGGTTGAAATGCTTTAATGCCTTAATGCTTTGCACATCCACATAAACACTCCCAACACTAACAGTTTAACACTCTGTTCTGTGTGAAGGTTAGCAGCTCCTCCCCATGCTGTTAATTGGTTCCTTTAGATCATGATTTTAATGCGATGTTGCTGGGGCCCGAAGCATTGCTGGAGGCTGAGAAGAAAATCCCAAGGAGCTGTCTCTCTCCCAGTGTACCGCATTTCTGGATGGCTTTGGATTGGATGCAGTTACCTAACGCCAGATTAAGAAATGTCACTTCTTAAATGTATGCATACAGGGTTTACAAAGCTAAACACAGCCACAAAGCAACCACATTTCCCTTCTGATTGTGCTGCGTTACATATTCACTCCATTAAATCCAACTCCAAACACACCATATGAAATCCCATCAATACTACATGGTAGGGGCGCCCCGATGGTTCGTTGGGTAGAGCGCGTACCGTCAAGGCCTAGTCCTGACCGGAGCGACCCGGGTTAGATTCCTGCCCGTGCTTCTTTGCTGAATGTCTTCCCCTCTACCTCCCATACCTTCCTGTCTAACTCACTCTACAATAAAAATGTTAAAACCTTCAAATATATACCTTCAGAGAATACTACGTGGGAGGTGATGAAATGGGCAAAAAAACTTTTATTTATTTATTTTTCCTCTGAAGCTCACCTCTGCCATCTCTCCCCCTCTCTCCGCAGACTCCTCGGGTCAGATGACCTCGTCGCCCCTGGGCTCGCCCACGTCCCACCGGGGGATGCACCCGTCGCTGCTCAGCCCGGGCTCCATGGGCCCCCAGGGGCCCCTGCACTCCCCCATCAGCAGCCTCAGCTCCCCCATCAACGGCCTGGGCTCGCCGTTCTCCGTCATCAGCTCCCCCATGGGCCCGCACTCCATGACGTCGCCCGGCATGGGCTACGGCCCCAGCGTCAGCCCCCAGGTGAGCCCCGTGACAGAGAGGGGGGATGACGCCTTCAAAGTAAAAGTCAAAGGTCCTGAAAAGGGATAGCATGCATGGCGAGTTTTTTTGGTCGCATAATGAGAGCACAAAGGGAGATGGGTTGAGATGGTGTACTTGTGTAGCTTGTGTAACTGCCATGCTTTTACTTGGAAGGAAGATGTGATTTTAAGGGCAGGAGTGTTGGACAGACTTGAGATGGGGGGGGGGGGGTTCCTTCTAAATACAAACATACAGGCTGTGTACTGTATTTCAACTTGTCTATCATCACGCTTTTATTTTTCGCATTTAGATGGGTTTAAATAATCTTCTATATTTGAACTCATCTAGCTGTCACGCTATTATTTAGTAGGATACAAATCATTTTTGGATATGAAGAGCAGTTTGTTTTCACAGCAGGGCTCCTAATGCAGAGTTGCGATCAGTATAGCCGTGCTTGTGGTTTGTACAGAATATAATTCATTGAAGATTTAAATGGTATTGAGAATGCATTCGCCCAGCGTAAACAGTTGTCTAAAGTCCGCGTCAGCGTGTATACAGACCAACTCTACGAAAAACAAACTGCTTCGCTGTTTTGCTTTTCTTCTCATCTCAAACACACACACACACACACACACACACACACACACACACACACACACACACACACACACACACACACACACACACACACACACACACACACACACACACACACACACACACACTCAGAGACATTTACAGGCTATCATGATCACACACAAACACACACATACACACACAGATTATCCCATGACAGGCCTGTTGGAATGAGGACGAGCTGTGAGCCGTCAGAACAATTAATCAATTGAAGGCGGATTTGTGGCTTCAGCCAGCCAATCTCTCCGCGTCCCGGGAGGAGTGGGTTCTTTCTCTCCGTCACCATCGCCGTCTTTCTCTCTAATTCCCCTCGTTCTCCTCTCAATCTCCCTCTTTATCCTCTGTTTGGTCCACTTTTATTATTTTCTTTTTTGTGGGTGGGGGGGGGGGGTGTTCTGCATATTTATTCTCGCCTCGTTCCCGAACCCAATACACACACACACACACACACACACAAACTCTCCCGCCTCATCTCTCACTCTCTCTCTCTCTGTCCGTCTTTCCTCCTCCCTTTCTGTCGTTCCTCCCTGCTCTGTCTCACTGTACCTCGTGTTCCTCTCTCTCTCTCTCACACGTCCGCTCTCTCGGTTTCCGTCTCTCTCTTTAGGTTCTCTCTCTCTCAATCTCTATCTATCTCTCCCCCCTCCCCCCTAGAGTTCTGCTCCTTCAATAGGAAGCACATCTTCTATTGGATAATCGAAAATCAGAATAATGACATCAAAGCCTGTACTGGCCCAGTTTCCATTCAAACTCCTTCCCTCTCCCCTCCTCGCTTTCCCCACACACGACTCACCCCCCTCGTTCACTGTAGCGCGACCCCTTCTCCACTAAGCCCCACCCCTTTCAGTCCAAAGCCCCACCCCTTTCCCAAGAAGCCTCACTCTTCCCTACCAAAGCCACATCCATTCCCTCCAAAGCCACACCTTCTGCCACACAAAGTCTAACGAAATTGCACCGAAGCCGCGCTTTGTGTGTTAATAAGTGTTCATAAGAGTGTTAAACGGCACCACGCGGTGCCGTTGTGGAGGCGAGGGGAGAGGAGGGTACTAGGGACCCCATCTCCGGGTGTAATGTAGTTAAGTGTGGATTAAGGCCACTCTCAGTAGCTGGCAACACTCTCTTTCACTGCTAGAAAGACCCCCCTATTGCACGCACGCACGCACGCACGCACGCACGCACGCACGCACGCACGCACGCACGCACGCACGCACGCACGCACGCACGCACGCACGCACGCACGCACGCACGCACACGTACACAAACTCTCCCAAACATACACAAACACACACACATATATACCAACGCACACAGCCCATACATTATTTTTTATTTATTTGGAGAAAATAAAAATTATCCGTTTTATTTGGCAGTTGTAAAAAGCGTCCAAAGCAAAGTTATTTTATACATAGCAGCATTCTGAAACCTTAACTATCAAATTTATTATTCAACAATTTACATGTAGTGAATATAAATGTTCCAGAAATGTTTTTAAGAGCTGGTAATCTTTAATGAGCAATCACTATTTTAGTCCTAAATCACTTGGTAGTAAATGTGCATTAAAACAGCTCAGTGCAGTAATACAGTCTGAACCAGGATTATATTTGGAATAGCCACTTCTCCATCCACCACATCTTAAAATACATATTCATTAAGCCTGGCACTTTTTTTCTGCCCAGTGGCAGATTTTCTGCCTATTTGCTCCTGCATGACAATTTCGTTTGATGCACAAGTTGATAGATCAGTTGTTTTTTTACGCGTGTAAATTCATTAGTGCTAGTGCATAATATGTGCTATTAATATTTTTTTATAAATTATATATGAAGGGACTGTAGATCGAATTGAGGGAGATCCCCCCGATTATGATAACAGTTCGTCAGACTCATTTAAAAGAGGCCGAATTAAAAAATGTATTCACTATAACGCTATATATATTTTTGGAATTCTTATATATAAATTATTAAATAAAATATATAATATGCATTAACAAAAATACATTATTGGGGAAAATTATTAATAATCAAATATAAATAATAATATATTAAAAAAAAATTGAATAATTGATGAAATTTCTACAGTGCCCAAAGCGCTTTGCATAGTGAGTGTGTGCATGCGTATGACACCTCACTACACACTACCAGTGTGTAGAACCCACCCGGGTGGTACACAGTTACCAGTATACACCAGAAAGCTCTGCCCACACTGGCTGTCACAGTGGAGATGTGGGATGATGAAACTATCCAATTAGAGACGGGGTGATGATTAGGGGGCCATGTTGGTACAAGAGACGCTTAGGGAATTGAGTCAGGACCCTGGGGTTAGCACCCCTGCTCTTGCGGTGAGAGCCACAGGATCAATAGTGACCACAGGTCCTCGGTTTAACGTCTCATGTTCCAAAAGAAGGTGTTCGACAGGAGAGATTCACCTTTTCTGTACTTTCGCATGGGGAGGTTAAATAGGCAAGAGTGAGGAACCCCCCATACATTTACATTTAGGGAATTTTGCTTACACTTTTAACCAAAGCGACGTACAACCATTCATTCACACACCGACGGCGCAGTCAACCACGCTGGGCGACAGCCAGCTTGTCGGGATTAGTCATAGTCAGGCGTCTTGCTCAGGGACGCCTCGTCACTTAGATAGCTGGAGCCTGGGATCGAACGATGAACTTCCCAGTTACAAGTCAACCCGCTCTACCACCTGAGCTACTGCCGCCCCCCTACCGGTCTTCAAACCCCTCTTACAGCACCCCACAATATCCCATCCAGGGAAACACCAGGCCACGGCCTGCCTAGCTTCCAGAGAAGCCAGTATTGTGTGGCAGGGAGTTGTGGTGCTGGCTACAGTAATACGGTTCCAGATCAGGGGTGCGGTGGTGTGATTGGTGGTGTGAGGTTTGAATAGGAAATGTTCCCCTTCTCCTCTGAAGGATCGTGATCAGGCTCAGATACTTCCTCTTTGCCCTCTTATGATTGGTTGTTTTCAGGAGGTCACGACCTCTGGGAGCATCTCTGTTTAACCTCATAACTTCCAGAGAGACACTCAGGCCTGCGTTGAACCCACCAACACACACATGCACACACACACGCACACACAAACAGAGCAGACACATGTATATTATGCATGCATGCATGCATATATAGAAACACTACACACACATTTTACTCATACACATAAAATAGTAAATACAGACGCATATAAACACAGTATATATTTAATATGCAGTTAATCCATACACATTGATGCATACTTAAAACACGAAGGAAACTCCTATGGACACATTAAACATATGCAGTTCATTCACATCGACTCATAGGAATACCCACGCACGCACACACACACACACACACACACACACACACACACACACACACACACACACACACACACACACACACACACACACACACACACACACACACACACACACACAGCAGCCACACTCACACACACACACACGCGTGGACACACACACACACACACACACACACACACACACACAGGTCCACTCATCCCTAAAGGCTCTCTTGAATCCAGCCCTGTCGTTCCCATACTGTCCCACTGTATCTCGCTCACGCATGGCTAATAGCTAGTGTCGCCTAAATTACAAATCCAGCGATCGTCCGGGATCAAAAATAAAGCGGGGGAACACAAGCCACCTTCTAAATCAAAGCCAGGGCAGACGGCGGGATGAAAGAGAGCGGGACCGGCTGGAACAAAAGTCCCATTCTCAGGGCTGAGGCGCGTCCTGCAGCAGCCAAACCACAAGCGCAGGGCTGCAGCCAGACCTTAATAACATCCAAGTCCTCCAGTCCTCCAGTCCTTCAGCCTCCAGTGCCTCTCTCTTCCTGTCTCTGTCTCTCGCTCTCTCGGCCGTTCTCTCGCTCCAACCCTCTCCTTTTCTATCCATCTCTCTGACAGTCATTTTCTCTCTCTCTCGCTCTCTTTTCTCTCCCCCCCCCATCACCATCGCTCTCACTCTCTTCTCTATCTGTCCATCTTCATTCACCCTCTTTAACTCACCCCCTGATGCCTTTCTCTTTCTCTCTCTCCTCTCTGTCTCTCTTCTCTTTCTGTGTATTTCCCTCTTTCGCGCCCACCCGGTCTCCATCTCTCTTTATGTCCATCCTCCCATTTCTCTATTTCCATCCATCTCTTTCCCCTTTTGTCTCAATCTCTTGTATTCACTCTCTCTGTCTCCTTATCTCTCTCCTTATGTCTCTCATTATCTCTCTCCCTCTCCCTCCCTTCTCTCTCTCTCTCCCCTTACCCGCAGACACATGGGGGATATTCCTCTGTGTGTGTCGTCCAACTCCTCCCTGCCCGGAGTGGTTCCGTATCCTCACTATGGCTTTTCATCCTCTCTTTCCTCCTGGTCTCTGGGCTAAACGATCCTGTTGTTGTCGGCAGTGTTGACAGGGACTATTGTCAGACCACCATAAGGTCCGTATTGTTCTGAACGCAGCCCAGATGTTCAGCCGGAGAGAACCTCCACCACCACCGCCGCCGCTGTCCTCTGGAGACGAAACAGATCGGCTCTTTGGATGGTTTTCCTGCCGTCTCATCTTCCTCATTCCCAGACCTCCTCCTCATCCCCATCGTCCTTCTCATCGTCCTTCTCCTACTCCCGCCCCTGCTGGAATGTCCCAAGAGGAGGAGGAGGAGGAGAGAGTTAATGAAGGATGAGGTGGAGGCGAAGGAGGACGTGGAGGAGGAGAGGGGTGGAGGACCTAGAGGGGGGCAGGAGTGGGGGAGAGCGGGAGGAGTTGGAGGAGGAGAAGAGTTGGACGATTGAGAGACAAAGCCGGGGGGGGGGGGTACAGAAGGAGGAGGCGGAGGACAAGGAGGAGGAGGTTGAGGAGGAGAAAGAGGGGCAGAGGGGAGAGACAAAGCAGAGAGGGAAACAGAGGATGGCTCCCAGGGTGTCTGTTAGCCATTAGGGTTGTGTGTCTCCATGCCCCATGTCGGGGGTTTGGAGCGGTCTGTGTCTGCTAAGTGCCTGAAGCTGGCCACTACACACAGGCCATCTTTCTGGGTGACGACGCACCAGAGCCAGCAAGGGCAGCTGGGAGCCATTCAGGCCCAGACGTGGTACAACATTTTACACTTAACATGACAAAAGCTATGGCTGTCTGGTGGTTGTCTTCCAACGGCGCACGGCTCCGTTCTCAGGGCCCAGAATGTCTGGCTGTGGTTCTCCTTAAGGGCCCGGGGCATCCAGAGAGAGAGAGAGGGCCCCCACATACACTAACAACAGACTAGTGTCCCACAAACTTAGACTTAAATCTTAAGAAACCCACACCTTACAAATTCACACACATTATACACAGCTTAACACATACACACACACACGTGTCTCCTTAAACGAATGCACACACACACACAGTCACACTTTGAACACACACACACACACACACACACACACACACACACACACACACACACACACACACACACACACACACACACACACACACACACACACACACACACACACACACACACACACACACACACACCTTGAAAACACTCATATACCTTAACAATACACACACACTCTTTAAAAACACACAAGATCATGCGCACTTTAATAACACACGCACATTAAAAAACACACACTCACACATGCACACCTTTAAACACACACAAAGCCATGAAGTGTTTGTCCGCTTCAACTTAAAACTCAAAAGGGAAACGCTAATGAGGAAAAGGTGTGGTTGTTTTACAACACATGGAACTTGCTTTTCAATAACCAGTCGACGCACTGATGTCACACACACACAGACCCGAAACGGCGTCTTGTTTAGGTGTGTGTCGCTAGGAGACCGGAGCACAACAGAGGCGCTTGTGTTTGGAGGCACGTAGAGAGAGAGAGCGAGAGAGAGAAAGAGAAAGAGAGAGAGGAGGGAAAGAGAGAGGGATGGTAAGGGAGAGAGACAGAGAGGATGGAGAAGGGAAAAGGATAAAAGAGAGGCGATTAGTTTTACATTCTGTTCCTATATACTTTGGCAATAGGAAAATGTTTCTGTCATGCCAATAAAGCACTCGGAATTCAGAGAGCGAAAGAATGAGAGAAAGGGTCTTGGTATTAGAGAGAGAGAGAGAGGGAGAGAGAGAGAGAGAGAGAGAGGGAGAGAGAGAGAGAGAGAGGGAGAGGGAGAGAGGGGGGAGAGAGGGGGAGGGAGAGAGAGAGACCAGCCATGTAGACTAGCTCGTCCCTTCCTGTGTGAAGCTCCGTAAACCCCAACTTCCAGTCTTCATTCTCCCAACCCCCCCCCTCTCCCCGCCCCCCTTCTTCTCACCATGGCGTTGATAGACCTGTATGCGGGTTCTCCATAAGTCCTATGACATCATGGGGTCAGGGTTCTAACGGCCACACAATGGCTCTGTGTGTCTGCCTCCCGGGGAGCTGTTAGGGGCCCCCCCATACCCTCACTCACTCGCCGCCGTCGCCTGCTGACAGTCTGCACTCACAGCTGTCTCCAGGTAGCAATTAGTGGAGAATTGGTGTCAGCGTTTCCTATTGCCATAAGAAGCTGATTAGTTTTGGATAAGTCTCGGCGCGGTGGCGTTGAGATTGCGTTGCCCTGTGGGAGCTTCGGACCCTGCTTTGGTTTGATCTCAAGGTTACCTGGTGATTTTGGGGGGTAGTTAGGATTTCGTTTTTCATTTCGACCTATCTGTAGATGCCTTCATGCAAAGCGACCTACAGTACTTTTGTACACAGCTGTTGTTAAGGAGAAGCTAGGGGTCGTCTTGTTCAAGGTTGCCCTGCAGGGAGACTGCTGGGATCCGACTAGAACCATCAGCTGGGAGCCAAACACCGTAACAACTACACTGCCTAAGGTAGTGGCCCCTGTTAACTTAAATACACACCGCAATCGATAAAGTTCATTACAGTACCTCACTTTGCTATCGGTTGGGACGGTCTAGCCGACGTGTAGAGCTGCACAGTAAATCATGAGGCTAAGTGTCCTGTCTGCAGTGTGGAAACCATAGAGACCAGCTGTTTTGGAGGCGTCCGTTCTAGCGGGGAAGCAAGCATCTACATAATCTGCTGCTTAGCTGTAATTAAAGAAGTCCCCTGGGCCATTGCGTTATTTCAAACCTCCAGAAAGGGCTGCAGGGACAAGTTGTGGTACAATCGCAGACCTTATGTCAGACCCTTCTGGGCTCAATAAACCTCCAGCCCACTTTCCCCTGCCGACGCTCGTACTTATGGGCCATGCCTGCCTTCCAACACGTGTGGAGTACACACAGGCATATACACAGACGCATGTGTTCCCTGTCTTACATCCCGTCTTATATGTTTTTCATGCACTTTATGCTACGTGCCTACATGTCGTTTCCCACTACCCACCAGCTGCTGGTAATATCTGTGTCCTGGTGCACCCAGTAGTTTGCCTGTTCACGGCTGAGAATCCGTTTTACGTCGGACCTCATGTACTCTGTTCTCTTTAAGGGTCATTTGTGATGTCACAATTGGAAACAACACTAGTTGTGTGATGGTTTAGCCATAATAAGCGATTTCAAAATAAATCGGTTTGTGACATCACAAGTGGGAGTGTCCACACAGAAGTATGATAGACGGATCTACTATCTTTAATTCAGCTTTGATGTCACAAACAGAAGGTTTACAAAATGGCTGATAATGGCTGATCAACCTAACAGCCGGTGTTAAAATAGGAGGCCTTTAAATAGAGAACAACATGCATCCCGCTGGCTGGTGGTATAGCTTACAGAAGGCTGGTCTCTCTTCTAATCCCCTCGGATGGTTTGAATGTTTAATGAAGGCTCCCGTGGTGCTAGCTACACTAGCGTAAAGTTCTTTGTTACAATGACCAAGTTAGAGTTACCAGCTCATCCATATCATGTACCTCATGTATGACGACCCCAACTCCTGCATTCACTGTGTACTCTTGTATTGTGTTGTATGAATTCAATCTCACATACGGGCTCTGTATTTGCACACATAGGAATATATGTTGATGGATATCTAGTCAAATGTATTTTCTCTGTCTGTTGTGAATTGTATGTATGTGTTTATTGATATGTAAGCATTGTCACATTATAGATGTGACCATGTCCTGTTTACAGGAATTAAGGAGAATCAGTATGCAACACACACAAATTCACAGACAATGCTGCAATATGTTTATTTTTTAAATACCACAAGTAGTCTTCTAGACATCGAAGTACAATAATACTACTTGTAGTAGTATTATTATGACTATAATTAACTACTGTAATTATTCATAGCTTCTGAGATAAGGGCCATACAGCTTATATTTTTCATTGGGGGAATTCTTGTGTCCGTTATCTGTGGATGAAGCGTACCCCACAGTCAATGTTTCTGCCTGGTGCAAAGACAGATAAATATTTAATGTTAAACATAAATATTCTGAGCCAATTTGAGGATGCCTTTATTGTAATAAATCTCTTTAACCCTGAATATCATACCACCCTTTAGAAATAAATATAAAGCAGCTTAAATGCTTGCACATTTGTGAGGTGTGATACAACGCATTTATGAAAACAAATTTAATTATAATGACTTTTCATAGCGGGCAGCAAGTCAGGAAATATGATGTGAACTGTTACCAAGGAACTGTCCTCATACAAGCCAAGCCAAACATAGCTTAGCTAAATATAGCTAAGATACACAAACAAAGACACTGTCAACTAATCTTGTTCAATTCCTCAGCAGCTCGGCCAGTAAACAAACAATAGTGTACTATAGCAGGTTGTGTTGGGTGCTCAGTTTCTCACACTCATGGCGGCTCTAACCACACATCTTGGTCGGTGACCGCTTCTGCCCCAAGCTGAGTCGAGTTCATACCCAATGTGCATGTTAGCACTTAGCATTCCCATGGGCGTTTTTGTGTTCACACTGTGAACCAGAGCATTCCCTTAAGCACTGGCAAAGTCATGCTAGCAAAGTCCTTTCTCGGATGGTACAACACTATAAGCGTCCACCAAAGGCATTCATATTTATATTCATACATATCAAGCTGGCTAGGGTTGTACACTCTAACAGGTGTTGGCTAGGACATGCTAGCAATCCTCACGCTAGCTAGACGTGTGCATTCAAACAGGTGCTAGCGAGGACACGATATCTAGGTTTGTATATTTTAACAGATGCTAGCAATGTCATATTAGCTTGCTTGTTGCAGTTTTACAGTTGCTAACATATCATGCTTTCTAGGTTAGACCGTTTGAATAGGTGCAAGTTAGCTCATTCTAGCTCACATAAAGACCTAGGCTAGCTAGGACTTTATGTGTGTCCTTGAGTTTTGTAACTCTGTGGTAATTGATCGTAAGGGTGTCCCACTGTCGACTTTCCCCTGCCAACGGCCAGAGGAGAACAGGCCCCATTAGCACTCATCCTGTGAGAAACCAGATCCTCATCTCTGTTGATACATGTTCAGATTAGATCCCCCGACACTCAACGCTAAGCCCACCCCCTACGTGCCTCCCCACCCTCCACACTTCCAAGAGGAGAGAAAACAAAACGGAACAGAGATAAGCCAGCCATTAAACAGGAAGCGATGGTCGGGCGGTGTCAGCCTAGTGTCAAAGGTTATCCTCTGGGTCAAATCTCCCTGAACCCCCACTGTCCTTTCCTAAGACGTGCCCCCCAGGATGGGTATGGGGGGGTTAAGTGTTTTCGTCCGTCGACAGTTCTTCAGTCCCTGCCAATCTTCGACATGCGAGTGTTGCATTGTGGGTCCTTCTGTAGTTTACCTTTTGACCATAACTGGAACAGACTTCTAGAATTGCATTATTGTCAAGGGGGGAGAAGGCCAATGATAAATGTCAGAAAATATATTGGATTATAAAACAATGATGTTCCTGACAAAGCGCTTTTAATACGAAGAACGATTCTTTATGGAAGAATTTCTATAAGGAGAAGGGGGAAAAAAGAAATAGCTTTCGCACTCAAATTTTACCCTTGAACAGCGACAGAAGAAACTTCATTGAAGTTCCATAGGAGGGCTCTGTATTGAAACCGACGGGGAAGGGATGTCTTCTTTTGAAGTATCATCGCGAACGAAGTCTGCGGCCCCTCTGAAACGGAGCTAAGCCTGTTTTAAGCAAGAGGACTCCACTGTTCCTTGCCTGTCTCAGATATTCACCAGGGGGGAACCTCTCTTTTCTTTCACTCCTCCTCCTCCTCAACCCATGTGCCGGAGGCGTTGCTGTGACAGCATACTAATACTTTACCGCGCTTCTCTTCTTCTGTACGGAAAAAACCTGGACAATCCTCACCGAGATACTGTTCAATTCACCCACAAGACATTTTTTCCATATTATCCAAAACCAGATGTCGGCTGTTGATGAGCCATTACGGGCCATTTCAGAATCGTTTTCCATTTGTGACATCACAACTATAGCATGAAGTCGACCTACCTATTGCACATCTGCGTGGACGCCGCCGATGATGTCAAGTACGGATGGGTTTCTTTAAATGGCATGTGATGGCTGGCTGTGAGGTTGATGAGGTGTATACATTACCTCTAAGTAACACACACTCACACACACACACACACACACACTGCTCTTTTCTTTTCCTTTAATATAGTTTCGTCATGTCAACAGGTGTTTGGCTGGCGGCGGCGTCGTTCGTCTTGGAAGAGCCACCATCTGTATCCCCGAAAGCATTTACTGCAGCACTTAGGGGCAGAGCGCTTCTCGGACGATAAATTAAACTTTATGCGTGTAATGTGAAAACACAGCTGTGCTCTGGGAGCCACCGTGTGACAGAGAGCGTGCACGCGCACACATCGCACAGATCGGTTGCATGCAGAATTTGACACAGACCATGGCAGGGGAGGGTGGGGGTGTTGGCCCTGCCAGTTGGACGTGGTCCAGAGCATGTTATGTAACGAAGTCTGCAGTTTGCATGGGGGCCCTCTGTTATGCTGACTGCGTCTCACTCACTCAAGCTGTACAGATTTACCAGCCGCCTCTCTGAAGTTATGGTACTCGAAATATCCGGGAAGATCTGGTAAAAAATTCCTGGTAACCCACACACAGGAAGTAAATTTGGGCCCACCAGAGGGGGGTCACAGCTTGAAAACATTTTGGAAAGCCAAGATAAGTATACCAGTCCCCACCATGCCGCCATCCCTCGCACACATGCACACACAAGCGTCACACACACACACATGCACACACGCACGCATACAGATAGGCAAGCATGCGCACGCACGCACGCACGCACGCACGCACGCACGCACGCACGCACGCACACACGCACACATATGCACATGCATGCACACACACATACAAACACACTTATAAACATCTACACACACACCCAAACACCTCATCACCAACATTCTCGCACCATAGAGGGGGGGTTGCAGAGATGCAATTTGACTGTGAAAAGACAGTTTTCTGTCCAACAGATAGCAAGGTCAGAGTCTGATGGGGACAGAGGTCAGGGAGTCTAAGGGGGCTTGTCTGGTTGTCCATCAGTCTGTAGCACTGCAAAGCAGTGTCTTTGCCGTGTGTTTTTGTGTTTTTGTGTGTGTAAATGTATGTGTGTGTGTGTATATATATATGTGTATATGTGTGTACATTATGTATGTGTTTTTGTTGTAATGAGTATAGAATACACTGGCTAATGTGCTGTCAGCAGCTGCTCAACACATCTGGGGAGGGGGGCCACACACTATCATATTAGTCTCATCGTTAGAGCAGAAGAACGATTCCCTGCTATGGGTCAATGACTGTACCTCTCTTCAGAGAGATAGAGGTTCACTTGTGTTCCTAGGTCCATAGCCTATTTACATCCACCTCAAACCAAGCGGCCAGGAAAATATTTGATCAGGCATTTCAACAATGGACATCTCAACAATGGAGGAAGCAGTGTGGAGAAAGAGGAAGAGAGAAAGTGAAGAGAGAGTTAGGCTTCAACCCAAGTTTCGGGACTTCGTTAAAACAAACCCATTGTCTTTATTCTGCTGTAGTGTTGAATTTTTTTAACACAGATAAGCTAGTGCCCGAGTTAAGCTAGCAACTGAGTTATGCTAGCGTTGGAATTATGCTAGCGCTGAACATTTTGGAGCCGGAGGGTTGATTGGGGGGGCGGGGGACAGTGGGAGTGTGTGTGTGTGTGTGTGTGTGTGTGTGTGTGTGTGTGTGTGTGTGTGTGTGTGTGTGTGTGTGTGTGTGTGTGTGTGTGTGTGTGTGTGTGTGTGTGTGTGTGTGTGTGTGTGTGTGTGTGTGTGTGCGCGTGTGCGCGAGTGCATGTACGTGTGTGTGTGTGTCTTGTTGAGAAGAAAAATACAAACGTCCTGGGGCTGAGCAGAGCTGGTTCCTGCAATGCCAGGATTAGACCAGAGAGAGAGAGAGAAAAAGAGAGTGAGAGAGAGACAGCAATGACTCTAGAGAGAGGGAGGGAGAGCGCTACAGAGATCTAAAGAGAGAGAGATGCAGAACTAGAGAGCAGTAGACAGCGGTAGAGAGAGACGGAGGCAGATGTAGAGAGAGAATCGTAAAGTGATATCATAGGAGGAAAGCTAGCCCGGCCAGCACATCTGTCTTGCGTGTGGACAGTCATTGTATTTGTATCCATTTATTATCTGGCTTTGACCCATCCATTCTGGCCTGTTTGGCTTCAACCGCACACACAGTAAATCAACACACGTGCACCCATGTACACATGTGCATGTAGCGCATTTAGTCTAATCACTAGCACATCTGCCCTGGTGTTCCATCACTCATGTCACCGCACAGCCACACTGGGACAGCATAGGGTTTTGCCATGTTCCCTGATGGCCCTCGTGTGTGTGTGATGACACTGCTTGGATTAACATCAGGGGTGGGCAGATCTGTTTTGTGACATTAGAGCAATGGTTTGCCTTAATATTTTTGGGTCCATTACTCCTTTTCTCGCTATGAACAGCCTTGGGACCCCAACTTGCATCCGTATTCTCGCACATGGTTTCAGCAGTGCTCCCCCTTTCTAAACCCTCGCCCTCTTTTCCTTTAAGAGATGGAGGACTGTGTTAAGAAATCCTATTTTGTTTAGAATGGTGTCAGGATCAACAGAGAGAGAGAAAATAGTCAAACAAAAGGAGAGATATCGTGTTAGATAAGCCTTTGCGATGTCACCGCTGTAAAAGTGATGGGCGGAGCTACTTGGTGGACTGTCAGTGTTATTGTGTTATTGTGTTATTGCTCACATCACATTCTCTCACGTGGCCGGCTGTCCAAAAATTATTGGTAATGAGTAAGCATTTGTGAGGTCACTCCAGGAAGTAAGTAAGTGTGTGTGTGTGTGTGTGTGTGTGTGTGTGTGTGTGTGTGTGTGTGTGTGTGTGTGTGTGTGTGTGTGTGTGTGTGTGTGTGTGTGTGTGTGTGTGTGTGTGTGTGTGTGTGTGTGTGTGTGTGTGTGCTTGCGTGTCTGTTCGCGTGTCTGTTCGCGCGACTCGCATTCTTTTTATTCCAGCCGTTTGTGATGTCTCTTCAGTACCAGCATGTTGTGACTGTCAGAGTGTGTGTGTTTGTGTGTGTTGATGTTCCAGCTGAACTCGCCCCTCAGCAGCTCGGAGGACATCAAGCCCCCGCTGGGTCTGAACGGCGTCATGAAGGTCCCCGCCCAGCCCTGCGGGACGCCGCTGTCCCTCACCAAACACATCTGTGCCATCTGCGGTGACCGCTCCTCAGGTGACGCCTCACACACACACACACACACACACACACACACACACACACACGCTGATACTACACAACTGTAAAAACACTCACTAATAGAAGCACACCTGTAGAAATCACCTGAACAACACACCTGTAGAAACACACTTGTGAAATAGACCTGTCAAATACACTTGTACAACACAACTATACATTACACGTGTACAACACACCTGTACAACACAACTGTACAACCTGTACAACCACATGTTTATTTTTGTTGACACGTATACAAATACATGTTGTCCTTAGTTCTTAAAGGCACCCAGTGCAACTTTCGAGGCTTAAACATAAACATTCAATTTCTAGTCTTTTTTACACGTAGTAAGTTTCAATAACTCCATACCATTACATACCGACATTTAAGCAGCAAAGATGAGACGTCGTTGTGTGGTGAGAACTGATACAAAATCGATAACAACAACAATGCCGCCATTTTCTTTCTTTTTTGTAACCTACAATAAATAAAGCAGGCTTCCAGTCAATGGAAAAATGGCTTCTCCCCACCGGCGATTGTTGTTGTTTTATGATTTTCTATCAGTTCTCACCACACAACGACGTCTCATCTTTGCTCCTTGAATGTCGATATGTAATGGTATGGAGTTATTGAAACTTACTACGTGTAAAAAAGACTAGAAATTGAATGTTTATTTTTCATTGAATGTTTACATAAAGTTGCACTGGGTGCCTTTAACACTGTACTGTACTTTTTCCTATCAAACTGGAATCGCCCGGCGGTAATAAAGCCCGTCTGTCCTTGTGTGCTCAGGTAAACACTACGGCGTGTACAGCTGCGAGGGCTGCAAGGGCTTCTTCAAGAGGACGGTACGCAAGGACCTGACCTACACCTGCCGGGACAACAAGGACTGCATCATCGACAAGCGGCAGAGGAACCGTTGCCAGTACTGCCGCTACCAGAAGTGTCTGGCCATGGGCATGAAGAGAGAAGGTACAGCACATGACGTTGAGGATCATGACTCTCCTTACCTCCTTTCCTTACCTCCTCCTCCCCAACCCCCTCGCCTCCTCGAACCCATTACAACGTCGCCTCACTCCTCGGACCCCTTCCAATGTCGCCTCACTCCTCTAACCCCTTCCTACGTCACCTCACTCCTCAAAACCCTTCCAATGTCTCCTTCCCCACCACCCCAGCCCGGCCCATGAGTCTCATAGTCTCTGTGCGATGAGTCACCGATCGAACACTAGCACATGCGGTGATGTCACTCGTTTGGCTCACTTTCAACGGACGTCTTTGTGTGTGTGTGTGTGGACACGCACACTCCTTTTTCAACGGACGTCTGGCTCAGAACACCATCGAGGCGATGGTGTTCTGAGCCAGACGTCCGTTGACAAAGAGCAACACGTGCAAACCCACGCAACCCACCAACCCTGTTTTAACACCTCCCTTTAGGACTCCATTAAAAACTTTAATTTCACTTCGTTAGAGAAGTTTTAATGAAGTGAGGACTGTACAATTATTTCAAAATATCTTTTTATGGTTTTTTGTGACTTTACAGGCAGGACTTTGAGGGACAGACAGGAAAATGGGGGTGAAGGAGTGGGGGGGAATTGCTCAGGGACCGCAGCAGGTCAGAAACAAACCGGAGTCACGACAAGACCTATTGCCTGCGTGGTTTGCACCGAGTGGGCTGAGCCACCAGAACGACCAGGCTCTTCAATAATTCAAGTTTTACAAAAAAAATCATTGGATCTGTATGAGGTTGGTATTCACCAAAGCACTTCGCTTTAACAGAAAGGTCTCGGAGGCGAAGCCAAAGCAGGTCAAGGAGCAAAAAAAACAGTTGGTGCTCTGAGTTAGCAGCTGATTGGACAAGCTGTGATTTTCTTGTAAAATATAAATGAGGTTCCACAGCGGAGGTGTTTTGAGGCGGGAAAGGTGTGAATTATAACACTTTGTGGCTGTTTTGGATATTGGCACCTCTTAGCACCTTTAGCCGTTAGCACGTCTGACTGACCACGTGCTAGCCCCTAGCATTAGCGGTCACCACCATGACCTACAGAACACATATGTAGTGTATGACTTTAAAGCTATCTTTGTATTGGCCTCTGGCGTCATTGTTCATGTTTGGGTAATTGTGTGTTTGTACATACTGTGTTGTATGTCTATAAGTTCAATGAGTTTCTTTCTCCGTTCCCCCCCCCCCTCTCTTTTTCCACTCTTCCCTCTCTCCTCGCTCTCTCCAACTCTCCCCTTGCTCTCTCCCTCCCCCTTTCTCACCCTCCTCCCCACCCTTTCTCCTGGTGTGGAGGTGTGGAGTTACTCTTTAAGAAATAATCTTTAGAAGTGTGTCAGGATCAACCCAGAGAGAGAAAGAGCTGAACAAAGCGAAGGGACAAGAGTTTCACTTTCCTTCATGCATCCACATGTGTGTGTTTGCATGCACACACATGTCTATATGCATGTGCGTGTGTGTGTGCGTGTGCAAGCTTTCCTTTCCTGTCTTGACCTTTACATGCCTCCCCCCACTGCTCCCCACTTATTTCACCCATTCCCACACATTTATGACACATTTATTTATATCATTGTGTGGCTGGGCTCTCCATCCATTCCAAGGTCTTATCATTTGCAGAGTTTTCACCTCAGAGTTTTCAGCCTAGAACCCCCACTTCCCTCCCTCCAACCCCACATCCCCCAACCCCCTCCCCCTGCCCCTCCCCCACACACTCCTCCCTGCGTACCCCCAGGGCTGGGGGTACGCAGGGAGGCAGCACTAGCCCAACAGGCTAAGCGAATCTGCAGAAAAACAGGATTAAATGAATTTATGCTCCCCCAGTTGTAGGGCAAAGAGACAGAGGGAGAGAGGGAAAAGAGAGGGGGAGCTGGAAATAAAGCTAACATGATTTCAGCCCTCCTCACCTCTGTGTGACTCCGACGCAAAGCATTCTACCCTTGGGCTGACCTCCACATCCAGACGGCTGTTGCTCTCGAATGGGGCCCATTTCTCTCTCTCTGGTTCCTGCCTTCATGTCCACATAAAACCGTCATTTTCCCTTTTCCTCCGATTCCAACCTTACATTCCGCTAAAGCCCCCTTCTTCTCGTTGTCAGAGGATAGCTTTCCTTTCAAGTAAGAAATGTGTCAATTACTCTCTTGTAATATATAGAGTCCTCATTAAAGCGTCCTGTTCTCCAACAGGTTCTAGTCCACGTCCCTTTAAAACCAACATGTTTTTCTGTTAAAACCACAAGCCTTTTCTCTCTGATTCTAGACCTATGTCCTGCCCAACTCTTCTCTGTTCTCTCTCTGATTCTAGTCCTATGTCTTGTGAATCTCTTCTCTGTTCCCTCTCAGATTCTAGTCCTATGTCTTGCGAATCTCTTCTCTGTTCCCTCTCTGATTCTAGTCCTATGTTTCGGTCAACTCTTCTATGCACTCTCTCAGATTCTAGTCCTATTTCCTGGTAAACTCTTCTGTTTTCTCTCAGATTTTAGCTTCATGTCCCTGTAAAGTTTCAGTTTTCATGATCTATCTCATATTCTTTCCCTAGGATCGCTAAAGCCTTTTCATGTTTTTGGCAATTTCTTCAATTTCTTCTCTTTTCCTGTATCCACCCTCCCCCACCACCATCACCAACCCCTAATTCTGTCTTTGATGCTAACCTTACCTTCCCGTAAACCCCCCCAACTCCCCCAATCTTCAATTGATGATGCTAGCCCTACGCTCCCGAAAACCCCTCTTTCCCAGAAACACGAAGCATGCTCTCACACCAAATCAACACACAACCACACACACACACACACACACACACACACACACACAGTGTCACACACACACACACACACACACACACACACACAGTGTCACACACACACCTACACACACCCAATCCCCGATACATTGATATGTACAAACACACACAAACTCCAAATACACACACACACAGCCAAATTCAGGATACATTCATATGTATATGCACACTCTCTCTGACTCTCACTCTCTCATACACACACACACACACAAACAGACCCAATTCAAGACACATTCATATGTACACAGGCACGCACACACATACACTCTCCAAATACACACTCACAGACCAAATCCCAGATACATTGAATATGTATCCACACACACGCATACACTCACAGGCATGCCTTTACAAAAAGTGTGATAATCGTAGGGAAAATAATAATGGTGTTCGTGGCCGTCCACACAATTCCGCCAATATGTTTCCAATATTACTCTGTGTATGTGAGACACACGTGGAGACGACACACTGCCCTCCTTTGTCTTCTCACTCTGTTTTCTCAGCTTGCGCCAACTCGGCTTCCTGCAAACACACACCCATACACAACACACCAATAGAGCAACAAAGGGACACACACACACACACACATACACACATATACACAAGAGTGTACATCTTGGCTCACCTCGGGAGAATGGGGGAGTGGTTTCTGTTGCCGTAGCCACAGTGTCCGCTCTCTGCACACAAACCACTTCCTGTTCCTCCGGGCGTCCCAGCCAATCAGACGGTTGAACCAACCAGACCGTATATTTGCGGGAATTGAAGGCATGGAAAAAACAAACAACTATTACTCACAAGGTCTCCATTGATGCACGCTAGGTCAGGTCTGAAATCCCTCCAGTCATGTCATCTCCCAGTCTGCCCAGTGACCAGACATGTTGGTGAATTGTGTTTGAATACCACTTTCAGTAACACTAAATGGGTTTTGGGTCCAGTTCCGAGGCAATAGTTATTTTGGTACCTTTCACATCAAGTGGAACTCACATAGATGTAGAACTAACAGATCATCTTGAATTCGTAGCTATAGTTACATTAGTAACTATGCTTAAACTATTCAGGCAGTTTCATTGCTTTTTTTAATAACATAAAAATAAGTACAAGAACAAGCGATTACTGAGCTAGTAGCTTAGCAGTGTGACCAGTTGACATGTTGTTTGCGACGGTCAAGAAAAAGAACGTCACCGAACCGAACATTGGCACCAAACTCTCGGCCCAGGTTAGACTCTGGCCTCTCGGTATTAAAGCTAGTTGAGATCCATACCTATAGGTAATGGACGTGCTGCACACAGTCCTTCTGGAGGAGCTACGTGGCTTATCAATCGTGTCTATAGCGGTAAACAGAGAGCTTGCGTTTTCAAGGCTCTAAAATGCACCACGAAGACTCTCCAACTGGAGGCCTTTCACAGTTCCATTAGCCTTTGTTTGTGCCTGACAAAGGTACGGATGTCTCGACTGCTCTGTCCGTCCACTCCAGCCGGAGCGTTTACCCATGACTCAAGTCTCTCAGCGCGATAATTATCAGCGTGTTCAGGTCGCACATGCTTCCCGCTCTCCAAAGCACATGGGCTGAGGCTTATGCAAACACTCCACCTGGTCCAGGGACATGCAGGAACGACACAGAGGGGCCGATGCGTAACACTCGCATTTGCATTCAGATAAAACGTATGCTTTTATCGAGAGGGTTCAACATTGGAAGCAATTATCGCTCCGCGGATGCAATTAGTTAAAAAGGGATGTGGGGGGGGAGGGGTTTATGCACTGACGGGCCATTTAGGAAGCATTTAGGAACAGTGCAGGCTATCCAATGTGGGCTTGCATTAGCCTCACTGCTGCGGACAAAGAACATTGTATTTTGGACAATGAATGCATAAGTAAAAGTACCCTCTTCTTCTTATGGTCTAATTCAGCTCAACCTGCTCAGTTAAAGGAAGGTTTCCTATTTTTTCAACCTGGAGACGAATTTCAGATCGTTTTGGGTTTAAAGGATTAATACGAACGATTTTTGAGATTGGTCCAGTATTGAGCAAGCGCTCTGCATTCGCAATTGTTGAAAACGGGTTGCAATCTTATCCTTTGTAAAGGGTATCACCAGCAGTGGTGGTGAGGTGTTTACAGGCAGCAGGAGTGACCCAAACCAGTGTTATTACACACAGCAGGAGTGACCCAAACCAGTATTATTACACACAGCAGGAGTGACCCAAACCAGTGTTATTACACACAGCAGGAGTGACCCAAACCAGTATTATTACACACAGCAGGAGTGACCCAAACCAGTATTATTACACACAGCAGGAGTGACCCAAACCAGTATTATTACACACAGCAGGAGTGACAGCAGGAGTGACCCAAACCAGTGTTGTTCCACACAGCAGCAGTGATTTAAACCAGCATTGTAACCAGCAGCCGTAGTGACCAGTGATTTAAACCAGCATTGAGACCAGCAGCAGTAGTGACCCAAACCAGTGTTGTTACACGCAGCCGTTCAGGAGGAGCGGCAGCGGGCTAAGGAGAGGAGTGACGGAGAGGTGGAGTCCAGCAGCAGCTCCAACGAGGACATGCCGGTGGAGAAGATCCTGGAGGCGGAGCAGGCTGTGGAGCCCAAGACCCACGCGTACACCGAGACCAACCTCGGGGCCCCGTCCAGCTCGGTGAGTGGAGTGTGTGTTTGTGGGGGGCCATTGTGAATTTGGGTACAGCCGTGGTGGCACTAGGGCAGGGTTCACCAACCTTTTTGAACCTGAGAGCTACTTCATGGGTACCGAGTCATACGAAGGGCACCCAGTTTGATACGCTCTTCTGAAATAATCAATTTGCTCAGTTTGCCTTTAGTTATACATTATTAATATTGATTAATGATACTCATCTATGTGAAGAAACTGATCATGTTAATGATTTCGCACAATACTTGGGGAAATCAAAAAAGTTGGGAAAGAGTTGTTACAGAATGAGCAGTGCTATTTTCAGAACAGGCCTGCGGGCGCCTCATGTGGTCCTTGCGGGCGCCCTGGGAGCCGCAAGGACCTGTGTTGGTGACCCCTGCACTAGGGAGTGTATATCTACCTGTGTATGAGAGAGACTGCCTGTGTGTGGGTGTCCAATTTTTCTTTTGGAAAGAATGTGTGTATAAAGTGATTTCACCTCAACAATGTGCGTTTGTACACAATGTATGCACACTCATGCACACTCACCACACACACACACACACTCTGCATACTTCCCACGCAGACACACGTAAACACACGGTGGGTTTGCGTCTCCGATTGAGCCAGTGGCTGTTCTGCGGTGCCTGTGGTATCGGCCAATGGCATCGCTGCCTGGGTTTTGGGGGGAATGTAATACCCCAACCCTGACCACAGCCTGCTGGTGGAATGTATAGATTCGACTGAGAGTTATCCATTAGCATAAACTAACTGGAGTGGCATGAGAGACCACCCTACCCTCGCTGAATGAGTGGAACTCTCTCTCTCCGCACTGACGTCTTTGCAGCGATGCAAGACTCATTTTGGTCCAATATGGAAAGTAGGAAATTACATGTAGGGTCTACTTACTTTAGACCCTACATGTTATTTAGAGTTTGATTGCAGATGCATTTATCTAAAGCCACGTACATAGAATCAAATAAAAATCTGTCCTCAGTAGTCTGTACGTTAGGGCCCTATACCCCTGAATATAAACTAGCATGTGCTCAATGCACTCAACTGAACTACATAAGGATTATTATAACAACAATCATTTCAACAACTATCATGTGAAACTCTGCCCCCTACAGTGCATCACGATAACAACAGTGCATGAGGCTCTGCGCGAGTTCCTCTTATATCACCCCTGGAGCAACAGGGCGCCAGTTCACCTATGACCTTGAATCAAATCCCTGGTGGCGGTCTTATAGGCGTGTCCTCATCTGCCTCCTAACTACTGGCTGGCAGCCGCTGACGCAGAGTGCATTGTGGGACATGAATTATGCAACAGGCAGACTGTTCCTGAAAGCGTCGCAACGATGAGGGCTTCTACTTTCTCAGGAACGCTGGAGGAACAGGAGGAGGAGGGGAGGGGAGGAGAGGAGAGGAGGAGGGAGGGGAAGGAGGGGAAGGAGGGATGGGGGAGGATAAAGATGAGAGAGGGAGGGAGGGAGAAGGACAGAGGGAGACAGAGAAGAGGGGACAGGGAGGGAGGGAGGGAGAGGGGCGAGTGATGATGGTTGGAGGGAGGGGGAGAGGGAGGGGGTGAGGATGCAGGGAGACGGCTAGCATGAGCCATTGGGCATGAGATGAGATCGGGAGTGAGTGAGAGCGGGGGGAATGAGAGAGAGAGAGAGTGGGCAGAGAGACATGTGAAGGCTGCTATGTGACCGATCATCACCACCAACACTACCACCACCTCTCCCTCCTCCTCCTCCTCCTCCTCCTCCTCCTCCTCCTCCCGCTGTGCTGTTCTCCTTTAGGACCCACTGCCCCGTGCTGTAATTAATCACACGCATCACACTGTGGGAGCACGACATCAACAGCACTCCGTCGCTCTGGGGGGGTCCCGGGGTCTGGCGGGGTGGTGGTGAGAGCGCAGGGGGCTGTGCTGGGTCTGAATGCAGTGTGTTTATCTCATGGTGACCCAGAACAGGAGTTAAACAGGCGGGAGTAACGGCGCCTTCCAGACACGCAAGAAAAGGCCCTCTTAGACAGGGGCGGGGGGGAGGGGGTCATCTCTGTGGTGTTTTGCTATCGCTCTCTCTCTCCCTTTCTCTCTCTATGTCTCTCTCTATATTTATCTCTATTTCTCTTTCTCCATTACTCTCGCTTTGTATTTATCTCTCCATATTTCCCTATTTCCCTCCATATATTTCTCTCTCACATGGACAAGTGAATTATATCTTTCTTTATTTTTTGTTTGGTCTTCTACCCAACTTTTTCTCTCCCTCTATCTGTCACTTGTGCTCTTTCTGTGTTGTTGTTGGTTATGGTTCAACTGTTTTTCACTGTCTCTAATTATCATCATCATCTCCTACTATCTTTGTTTCATTGGCGACAACATCTTTCACTGTGCTTTTCCTTCTTTTACTACCTTCTTTTACTCTCTCTCTCTCTCTCTCTCTCTCTCTCTCTCTCTCTCTCTCTCTCTCTCTCTCTCTCTCTCTCTCTCTCTCTCTCTCTCTCTCTCTCTCTCTCTCTCTCTCTCTCTCTCTCTCTCTCTCTTACTGTTTTGTTTGGTTATTTTGGTCCACTTTTGTGTTTCACTCTATCTATTATTTTGCTCTCCCGCTCTCTCTCCCTTGCCTCCCCAATTTGTCTCTCTCTGCTGAACGCTCTGGTCCAACTTTCTCTTTCGCACTCCGCTATATCTTTCTTCTCCTGTTTTATTTCAATCCCAACCTTCTCTCTGACTATCTCCTATACTCTCTCTTTATTTGTCTCTCTTCTATTCTGACCTTGGGTGTCTTGAAAGGCGCCTCTAAATGAAATGTATTATTATTATTATTATTATTATTATTCTCTCTCACTTGCATTCTCTCCATCTGCCTCAAATGTGTTGCTTTTCAGCTTTCTCTTTCACTCGATTCTCTTTATCTCCATAATGTATTTATTCTGGTGCCAACTTTCTCTCTGACTATCTCTATTTCTCCTATTATTTCCCTACCTCTCTCACCCTCTCCCTTCCTGACACAGTGTGCTATTCAATATTCAGTCATGGCCTCCATCTTGAGCAAGATCCCCTGGAAGTGCGTCTTAATATCACCCAGGTGATAGTGAGTAGATCTATCGCTCCCTCCTCTCCCCCTTTTCCCTCCTCTCCCTCCTCCACCTCAACTCCTTTTCCCCTTATCCCTCCTCTCCCTTATCCCCCTCCTTTTCCTCCTCTGTCCCCCCCTACCTCCTATTCTTCCTCCTCCTCCTTTTTCTCCTCCTTTCCCCGCTCTCATCTCCCCCTGTCTTCCTTCCCCCATCTCCTCCCCCCTTCTCTCCCTCTTCCCCATCATCTTCCTTCTTCCACTCCTTCCACTCCTGCCCCCCCCCCCCCCCCTCTTCCCTCTCTCTCCTCTCTCCCCTCCCATCCCTCTCTCTCCGATTTAGGACAAAACTAATTCATTCACCCACAAATCCCAGTCCCTCTCTCGCTCTCACAAACTGTCTCTCTCTCTCTCTCTCTCTCTCTGTCTCTCTGTCTCTCTGTCTCTGTCTCTCTCTCTCTCTCTCTCTCTCGCTCTCTCGCTCTCTCGCTCTCGCTCTCGCTCTCTCTCTCTCTGTCCCACGCTATGGCAACACTAATGCCTGAAGAATAATAAAAAATTAAAGGACTGACCTTAACTCCTCCTCAACTAAATGTGATGAACATTTCATGACCAACAGCCAAGTCTGGTGTCTCTACCCCACGCTGAGGTGGTGAAGGAGCTAAAAACGACACAGCTTAAACTTGAGAACCAAGCAAAACTACCTTTGATTTGGCCGGGAATGCCTTGAAGTATCCGTCGTCTCTTAGAGGGATTTTAAAATATCGACTTAGATTCACTTAGATACTCTGTCTCTGTTTCTCACCGTTTCTCTCTGTTTCTCTCTGTTTCTCTCCATCTTTTTCTGAATTAAACTTTAAGGTGTTTATTGGCTTTGGAAACGAGCCAAAGAATGTCCAAAAGTAATATGATTTTTAACAAGACCCAAAAATACAAAAATTGATCTACAGTGAAAAAAACTCAACGACGAAAACGTCCAAAAATTGCAGCAAATAAAAGATTCTAATCTGGTTCTTTCTCTCTCTTCAGCTGTCTTATCCTCTCTTCCCATCCCTCTCTTCCTCTGGCTGTCTCTGTCTACCTCCCTCTCCCATCTCTCTCCTCCTCGGGCTCCGTCACGGGGGACTCTTCTCGCTCTGCTCCTCTCCTCTCCGCTCGGCGTTCCAAGCCGCCGGCTGATGGATTTGGTGTTTTTTTCTCATGACTCAGACTTTGATTTGGTTTAGCCGTCGCTCCTCGTCCGTTCCCACCCTGCCCAACAGTCTCACGGCATAAGCAGACAGACTGCAAGGGTTAATGTTGTGCCTCCTCCACCCTCCTCAACCTCTCCTCCACCCAGCCCTCCATCCCTAGACTCCCTGCAACATTGTACAGTAACACAATGCCCCGGGATTACTGCTAGATTGTCTGTCTGTGTGTGAGCTAGTTTGTACGTGTGAGTTTGTGTTTGTGTGTGTGTGTGTGTTTGTGTGTGTGCACATGCATGTGTGTGTTAGTGTGTGTGTGTGAGTGTATTTGTGCATATGAATATTGTGTGCATGTGTGTGTATAGTGTGTGTCAATCTGTGTTGTCACAGTCTTCATAATGTGTGTGTACATGTGTATAGTGTGTCTGTGCGTCCTCCTGTCTTCGGCAGCGCTGCAGAAGGCAGACGGCCGTCGAAGCCTCATTAATACAACATTCATGAGACTGGCTGAGGGTAACGAGAACTCTGGGAGTTGTATTCTTTTGTGGTGGGCGGCTCAACCAGCGCCTCGCCATGAAGAGGCTATTGCGTCCCTGTGTGTGTGTGTGTGTGTGTGTGTTTGTGTGTGTCTGTGTGCTTTTGAGTGTGTGTATTATCTCTCGCCTCTGCTGGTGCCGTAGCCACCACCTTTCCAAACAAGCCCGCCAAATATGTCTGTGTTGTTTTTTTCGAAAAACAAGAAAAACTAAAACCCCAAAATTCCAAAACAAACTCTTGTCGTGGCGAGCAACACCCGACGGGGACCGTGACGCTGCTGGTGGTGGTGGTGGTGGTGGTGGTGGTGGTGGTGGTGGTGGTGGTGGTGGTGAAATATTCATGAGGCGCCTTTGTTGAGCTTTTTCTGCCCCTGCAGAAATACAAAGCACGTGACAACTTTCAATTTGAATCCAGTTTTTTGGAAACACATTTGTGGTTTGTGTGTCGGGTTAACTTTTCTGTGTTCTAAACGGCCGGTCTGTTTGATAGTTCACAGTCAGAGTGAGTCTCACACCGTAAGCGGTGAGGCGAGCAGGGGGGGAGGAGAGGGAGAGAGCCGGGTAATAGATGGATGGAGAGGGATGGAGGGAGATGGAGAGAGCGAGAGAGGGAGAGTGGGCTGAAGAGAGTGTGATGGAGAGAAAGATTTAAAGTGAGAGTTGGAGTGAGAGAGAGAGACAAAGCGAGAGAGTTAGAACATCACTAGACAGAGGGATAGACCTGGAGATTAGTGAAAGGACCTCTTTGTTCTCCTTCATCTCGAACTAATGGTCTCATGGGAGCAACCGAGAGCTCTGGATCCTCCCCAGCTCCTACCATCGATCCGAGGGGTTTGGAGAGAGGAGTTGGGCTCAAGCTTTTTTTGTGGGCTTCTCACACACACACACACACCCACATACACACACTCGGGGACGGAGAGGGTGTTTGAGGATGTTTACTTTGTGTTAAATTATGCACAGAGTCTCCTGCACGCGCTCAGCGTTGCTCTTTGTTTCCCAGAATACACCAGTGTAGGATACGAAGACCCATGGGGGGCGGGACTTCAACAAACTACTCTGTGATTGACAGCTGTGTTTTTTAGGGATATGTTTTCCCTCGTCGGTGGATTTGGATTTCGAAGGTTGAGTCGCGGGCCGGTCGCCTCCGAGTCTGAGAGATTCCTTCGGGATACGAGGAGAATACAATGAATTAAAATTAAAATTAATTTTGAGCTCTTATCTGTTTGATGGACATTTCCATAAACCCAGTGGAGAGGAGGGGGGCTTGAGGAACGTTCCAGTTGGCGGGGGGGAATACGGCCCTGTTGGCCAATCTAATTGGTCGTTTTTTATCAGTATTAATAAATTAATTGAACAGTTAAATTCAATGCGGATTGCTGAGGAATGAACCAGGCCGGAAAAAAAAAAAAATGCAAAACTGCTTGCACAAAGAAATTTTGCCAGACACAATATGCATGGTATAAATGTTGACGTAAATAATGACAGTAGAGATTAGCCTGTATTTAATCAGTCTAGACTCGAGAAGCACTGAATTGGTGCTTTGCTGCTGTGTGAATAACAGCTCTGCTCGTGTAGGACTGAATGCCACTCCATCTGAATAGGATCCTTTATAAGTGATTGAATTGATATGATTCAAAACCGAAACGATATATAAACACATAAAGAACTTAAGAGGATCATTCATTTCATCAGTAAGCCCAACGCACAGCGCCTATTTTTTTTGTGTCTGCCCTGTAATCCCGGTTCCAGACTCAAAGTTCTTCACATGCTGCATCGCACCATGCCCCCTGAACCTAAACCCCTCTTGAGGGCAGGGAAGACTCGTCTTATCTTAAGGATGCAGATGTTGTGTCATTTTTATTTGCTTTGTTCCCCTCGTTGAACGCGGGGATCTCTACCTTGTGGTGCACCTGCTGCGCCACACATCCCCCCAATCTAAACCCAGCAGGACGGAATACAGATTCCTGAATCACAGCTGTCAATCATTCTATCCTAAGAGTACAATGAAAGAAAGGAAGACAGGAAGACGAGAAGAGAGATGAAGGGAGCAGCAGAGCCGCCAGTGTAGACCCTCGCTAAGGGCTGACTAGGGACCCTCAACACTAGTCACACAGCGGGGGGTCATGAGTTAACTACATGCTGCTCAGAAGGGAGGCGTGTGTGTGTGTGTGTGTGTGTGTGCGTGTGTTTCTCTGTGCAGGCCCTGATTCAGGTAGACTCAATGCTTTAAAAAAAGACAAATACAATCATTTGAACCTCTTGCTAACAATGTTCTCTCTCTCTCTCTCTCTCTCTCTCTCTCTCTCTCTCTCTCTCTCTCTCTCTCTCTCTCTCTCTCTCTCTCTCTCAGCCCAACGACCCGGTCACCAACATCTGCCAGGCGGCGGACAAGCAGCTGTTCACGCTGGTGGAGTGGGCCAAGAGGATCCCCCACTTCTCAGAGCTCCCCCTGGACGACCAGGTTATCCTGCTGCGAGCAGGTCCGTCCCCCATCACATCCTCTGTATCACATCTAGAACCGGTGGTCCATCCCCCATCACAGTCCCCCATCACATCCCGATATCACATCTAGAACGGTCTGGCCATCCCACATCACTCTTTAACTATTTCCTTCATAACAGTTCATTCTTACATCCATAGTTGTAAGAATTATAATAGCATCCTCCACGTGTACATTTTGCTCACATCTATTTATATTCCAATCAAAATAAAACCAAACAAAAAATATAAATTATAATAAAAACAATAACAAAATCATATTATATATATTATATAATATTTAAGGAACATCTCAAACATTGACATATGCAATTTCATGCTGTTAATATAGTGGTGTTTTAACGAGATAATATTGTTAATATACTCAAGGATGAGTAGGGGCCTTGAGGAGGGGCAAACTGTTGACTCAACTCTATCATCAACCTATCAGCAATAATCATTACATGAATACATGAGTGAGCTAGCAAGGTTAAAAGAGACACACACACACATACACAAACACACACACACGCAAACACACACATCCATACACACACACACACACACACACATACAAACACAAACACAGTATGTGTGTCTATAACGGCAGGAGTGTTTGGATCATCCAATCAGAGTATGAAGCTCAGAGTGAATCATCTATTATTCCTGTCCCAGCCAATCAGAACGCGGCCTTTTGCAGGCCTCTGACAGCACTCTGCTGCCTGCCTGTCAAACTGAATTAAACCAGTGTGTGTGTGTGTGTGTGTAGTAGTAGAGTGAGATATAGTGATGATGGAGCAAGAGAGAAAGGGGGGGACGACAGTGACAGGGTAGAGAGAGAGAGAGAGAGAGAGGCGAGAGAGACTATCATCCTCTCTGTCTCTATGTGTCTCCCTCTCTATGAGCACTCAGGCCTCTCTATAAATAGCCTCTTTAGTTCTGCTGTATCACAGTCAAAAGCATCCTGCCCTAACCATCGCCACGGAGACAGAGAGGCTGTTGCTAGGCAGAACAATTAAAGGAGCCATGTCTCTCTCTCTCTCTCTCTCTCTCTCTCTCTCTCTCTCGGTCTCTCTCTCTCTCTCGGTCTCTCTCTCTGCTGCTCCATACTGGCCGCTTCAGCGTGTCAAACGGCTTGCACATCCTCATCGTGATGGCAGGCGCAGCTCATCCCTTTAGCACGCCCTGCCATGTCAGGCTTAATTGATTTATTGAAGCTAAACACACAAACACACCCACAACACACAAACACACGCACACACTCACACTCCTGCTCTTGCCTCCTCTCCTCTACATTGTTGGCAGTTTATTTATTTGTATTTATTATTGGGTTGTGAACTTTACCGTTGGGAGTTTCCTGCTAACTAATTATATTTTTCTCTTCTCTTCCTCCATATTTCTCCCTCTTTGTCTCAATCCATCTCTATCTCTTTCTATACCCCTCTTTTTATCCATCCATCTCCCCTTCCATCTCTCTTTTCGTCACCCTCCTCTAATCCACCCTCTCTTCACCTCCCTCTCTCTCCCCCCGCTGCGCTCCCCTTCTCTCCCCTCTCTCCCCTCTCTCTCCCCCCTCTCTCCCCCCTCCAGGGTGGAATGAGCTGCTGATCGCCTCCTTCTCCCACCGCTCCATCTCGGTGAAGGACGGGATCCTGCTGGCCACCGGGCTCCACGTGCACCGCAACAGCGCACACAGCGCCGGCGTGGGCGCCATCTTCGACAGGTGATCATCAGCCTCTTCCTCCTCCTCGTCTTCACTTCATCAGCCCAGTCTGTTCTCCCCTGGCTCTTTTCAATCTTGACTTTATCGGCTACGTCCACTCTGACACTGGGAGATACCCTCCTAGGCTTTGTATTACTTTACATAACTTTATTAACCCAGCTTGTTGTCTCTTGCTATTTTCAATGTTCAACTTTATTGATGCAGTGTCTTCTCTCTGGCTGTTTTCAACGGATAACTTGATTGGTTCATCACAGTTCTGATACTGGGAGATGTCCTCCAGGGCCGATGCACTGTATGCCTTTATATAACTTTATAAACACAGACTGTTGTCTCCGGCTGTTTGACACTGGGGGTATGAGGATGGGATCGCAATGCGACAAGATACACATGCATTCATATAGAATATTGATTTTGATTTATTCAAATGTATGCATTTATTCCAAATTATTGCATGATTAAATATCATATTAATAATTTATATATTTTATATATTTATGTCATTCTTAATTAAATGTATGTACTCCAGCAGGAACCCTCCGGAGACACCAGTAGATAGCATTAGTAGATGCAGTGTGTTAGTGTTTCCACGGTGGGGTCCACATCCCAGGTCATACCTGGGGGAGTAGAGGGGCTGTTTGAGGAGGAATGTAAAAACAAAGAGGATTTCATTCAATACAAATATTAGTATTTTCCTTCAGGAAGTACTTTAATGATCATTCCTGAATAATGTATAATTTATTCAATGAAAAAGATGATTCGTATTAACCCTCACGTAGTTTTGTTTACACGACTGTCGTGAGGGTCAAGCTGAATAAAACCTTGCTCACGGTGTTGCTGATGCTTCTAGCTGAGACTGTATGTCTCTTCACCGTTTTGCGTTCCAACACATGGAGTCGTAGTTCTCCCTTCTTGGGTTGGTGGGGTCTGTCTGGTTGGGTAGGGCTGGACGGCCCCTGTGGGTCCTGGAGAACCACAGCCCGGCCGTGGGCCCGGCGCTTTCCGCAGCAGTCCACATTGAGGACAAATCACCCAAGCCACCCGGGGCTCTTTATCAGCGGCCCTTGTTGAAAACGTCTTCCCTTGGCCCTGTTCCAGCTCGTCAGGCAATTTTTCTAAGCGACAGCGCTTTGTGTGTGTGTGTGTGTGTGTGTGTGTGTGAGAGAGAAAGTGTGTGTGTGCGCGTGTGTGTGTGTCTTTGTGGTCACACACCTGCCTGCTGCTGCTGTTGATAATTGTTTTCAACACGTTGGTATTAACATACCTCCCTAATGTAAACACTGCTGACAGCTGCTTCATTTATACCTTAGTCTCTCTCTCTCTCTCTCTCTCTCTCTCTCTCTCTCTCTCTCTCTCTCTCTCTCTCTCTCTCTCTCTCTCTCTCTCTCTCTCTCTCTCTCTCTCTCTCTCTCTCTCTCTCTCTCTCTCTCTCTCTCTCTCTCTCTCTCTCTCTCTCTCTCTCTCTCTCTCTCTCTCTCATACATACACACACACACACACTCTCATTCTCTAACTCTTTTCTCTCTCCCCTCTGGCTCAAATCTTTTACTTTCCTCTCCCTCTCTTACCCCTGTAATCTCTCCTCCACTCTCTCTATCATCCCCTCTCTACTCCCCTCTATCTCTCTCCTCCCCCCTCTCCCTTCACCCCCCCCCCCCTCGCTCTCTCTCTCTCTATCCTCCCCTGTCGTTCCTATTCCTCTTATTAGTCTCAAGGGTGGTGGGGTTTGGTTAAGTAGAACATCATGATCAGTTACATACCCAACAACGTGTTGTTGTTGTCCAGTCTTCCCGTTGTCCCTGACAACCGCTGGTCCCCTAGTCTCGCCGGGCCAGACCATCTGAGTTCACGCTGCCTGAACCAAACATCTGGGGATTTCTAAAACCACGGTAGTTGTTTGAGTGGCTGCAGAAACAAGCTGGAGAGATAGTCACTCTAACTGTGTAAAAAGGAGAGAGCTTTTTAAAACATTGAAAATGGATGTCCCGAGCAACGTTAAATTATTTGATTTGGTTTCGTTAAATGTCAGCTAAGTCCACACTTTAGTCGTCACTTTGATGGAATATTTTCAACCCAGGACAAGAAAGGCAGAGTTTACCAGCACACACACACACACACGACTTCTGCGTGTCACCAGCACAATATGAAGGACTAAAGACTTTTGATTGGTTCTCCCAGGCATGGTTTTTTATAGCTCCGTCATTGTTTCCGCCCAGTTAAGCACCGGAACCGGGGAGAGTGTCCTCATTCTCTGGTTGACTGAGCATTCAGAGGCTGGCTTGTGTGTCCACGGGTCCCCGTAAACAGCTAGAACACGTTGGTCAACGCACATCGCTCTGATGTTGGAGAGACGATTTGAGAGAGGGAGAGAGTGAGATAGTCGGGAAGAGGGAGAGATAGATACATATACATAGTTTTATATATATATATAGAGAGAGAGACAAATAGGAAGAAAGAAATAAAGCACCATATTTATATTTCGAATTGAAACAATTTACTGAAAATCACTCAGGTTTGATTTACAGAATCTTCAACATTACAGCGAAAAGCAAGCAAAATGAAAATCTAAACAGAGCGAGAGAGTGTTGGAGAGAATGACAGATGAAGAGTTAGAGAGCAAGGGTTAGGAGATTGCAGGGGGAGAAAGAAAGACAGACTGAGATAGAGCAGACAGAGAGTTGGAGCAAGAACAAGTGACAGTTTCGGGCCCAAAAAGACAGTCTCTCTATCGCACGGCCACGCCCCCCCCCCCCCCCCCCCCGGGCCTGTTAGTGAGGGGGTTACGGGAGGCTCTGAGCTGTGTGGCTACTGTGGGTTTTCTATTTATAAGCGTCATCTAGTGAGGATGCTTCCTCTGCGAGGCTGTGCGGCGCTCCAGTGGCTGTGGCTACCGTCGCGTGGGCAGCCGGTCGGCCTGTGCACGGCTCTGTTATGCAGAGGCTCCTGGGTAATTATACACTCAGTTAATGCTCACGTGTTTGAGTTGAGTCACTAAGAACACTGATGTAGGTGTTGTGCTGCTGCACACACACAGGAGGACTGGTCTAAAAGTGTTGTAGTGTTGTCAATATAATCATACGATAACAACCAGGGCTTGTTTTTTTCGGGTTGTCTCATGAATAAAGCACACAAATATGCATGACCCAGGTAGGATGGGATCAGCTGTTACGTGTTGATTTTTTTGGCGTTTAGTTTTCATCCAAAACAACTGGCTTCGTGAGTTCAGATCCATGTTTTTAAGGACAAGGCCACAGGAACTACAGATGAAAATAGCTTTTCTGCTAACTCTGGCACATTTACATTTTGAGTGTAAACTAAAAATGTAAATTATTGTGCATTGTCCCTTTTAAATAAAAGAATAAAAAAGGACCAGGTATGGGTTAGGGGGCATCTTGCTTTGGGGGGGCTCTCAGGTTAAGCTGCAGACATTAGGTAATCAAACTCTTTTGTGTGGGAAAAAAATAAGTGTTGCTTCCAAAAGAAGTAACACTTCTTTTGGAAGCAAGAGAAAAAATACACAAGAGAAAAAATTATTATGCTTGGTTCCTCAACAGCAACATAGCAGCAACAATTCAAGATAAAGTCATTAAAGATAAGTAAAAAATGTATATATTTTAAGATCAGTCAAAATAAGTAGCAACATCAATAGATCACAATAATAAATAATAATTATGAAAATAAAATAAAATAAAGTAAGTTATAATAAGTAGAGAAACAAAAAACAGTAATAAGTAATGAAGTGTATTAAATTGAGCCCTCTGGTTTGTTTCTGACCAGAGCCATGACAGAGCTGGGTTGGGATGAGATGACATATTAAAGAGTGTTATCAAGGCAGGATATTAACGTCTATGTTCGGTGTGTTTCTATGACCAGGGTGCTGACAGAGTTGGTGTCCAAGATGAGGGACATGCAGATGGACAAGACAGAGCTGGGTTGCCTCAGAGCCATCGTCCTCTTCAACCCAGGTAACGCCTTTCAGACACGGCACACACACACACACACACACACACACACACACACACACACACACACACACACACACACACACACACACACACACACACACACACACACACACACACACACACACACACACACACACACACACACACACACACACACACACACACAGCGGTATACCTATATGCTACAATAAAGGTGACTGCATCAAGCATGGTATTTGAATGTCCGTACAAATCCACAGCAAAAGTGTGTAAAACCGTGTAAAGAGTAGAACATGGTACTTGGAGTACCAACATTAAAGGAAACGTAGTTTAACTGTGGGGTGGTTTGGTGGTGAGCATCAGACTGTCAGGATATGATTCAGCCCTTAAGAACATGCACTCACTCTACGTCAGTCAGTGGAGGGCTGCCCGCTGCATCAAACACAGATTATTAATGTGTTGATTTATTATTCATGTCATCAGTCCCTCCGTATGATTAATTATATATACTCCCAATAATATCTCTCGTTGCTTAAGGCAACTCTTTTAAAATGCATACTTTCCATACATTATATGATGTGGACTCGGGCTACATGCATGAGCGACTAAACTTACTCGAAAGTGTGCATTTAATGAAGAGTCTTTGTGCTCCTGTGCGTGTGTGTGTGTGTGTAGATTCGAAGGGTCTCTCCAACCCGGGGGAAGTGGAGGCCCTCAGGGAGAAGGTGTATGCGTCTCTGGAGGCCTACTGCAAGCATAAGTACCCTGAGCAGCCGGGCAGGTAGGAAGCCCCGCCCACTGCCTGACCTCAGCTCTGATTGGTGCAAATTGCTGTGTTGTGATAGGTTATTGAAACATTTGAGATTCATGTCTGGTCTTGTATAAACTGAATCGCAGCTGTAATATATTTTTGTTGTTTTGAATGAAACCATATACGGTATGCGTGCATCAAATGTTTTTTAGCTAAAAAGCTAATATATACGACTTCCAGTATATCGGTGTAGATACACGTCATTAATCAGCAGGTAGGAGCGAGGACATTGAGTCACAACCTTCACCTGTTCGTGACCACATTTCTAGCTCAGAAAAATTTTGTGACCCGAACTTCTGCCTCGACACAAATAGTCTGCCGGTAATATAAATACAACATCGCTCTACCACACACAAAGGGCCCTATTTTAACGGTCTGAAACGCAAGTGAGAAGCGCAAAACGGAAGTCGTTTTGTGGGCGGGGCTCTGCCGCTGTTGCTATTATACCGGCGGATTAATGACTCGCCTGACGCAAATCTAAAAACGGTTGCCCTGAAGTAGCCTAATTACCCGTAGGTGTGGTTTGGGCGTAACGTGCAATAAACCAATGAGAGTGCTGTCTCCCATCCCCTTTAAGCGCTATGAGTGCATTTGAGTCTGACGAGTTGATTTTTTGACAGCGCGTTTGCAGTCTCCGATGAGACAGATGCATGAACACATGAATTTCAAACTTAAATGGCTCAGTGTATGACCAAATAATATGCACTAATCACACATGGAATAGCGTTTTCTTCTACAACTTCCGAAATGCTGAGTCGTCATGTAAATTGCGGCAAAGAAAACTTAACACACATATGATATGCGGTCCTGTGGCCGCAACTGTGGGTCTATTTAATGATATGCGGCAATACATTAACACACATCGTTTCTTACCAGTATTGTATACATTATCGTAATCGACTTGTGTTCCTAATATGCATGTGTCCCCTCAATAATGCATTCATTCATTCTTTTTAACACTCACTCGTGATAAAACAATGTTTTCTCACAATCAAATCCTCATCAATCCTAAAAGTTATGGGCTTGTACACGATGTCTCTGTCAAGAAAATATGTGTTTGCTGTACGGTGTTTGCAGATGCATTGATTTAAATACAATTTATTAGGCCTACCGCTTTATCAGCTGTTCTTTCCCAAATAATTTTGTCATTTACCCTAAAACGAGATTTTGTTTTGGAAGGCTGGGATATAGCCTACTTTGCTCGAGTTTATCATTGTTATTATTATTATTTTAACGCGTGGCATAGCCTACTACAGTGTTCATTCATGCAGCCCCTATGGAAAAAAAAATTGCAGTTCCGACCTGCCATGGTACGTCAAAAGAGCAACGCCAACTGCGCTATCCGCTAGTGCACTTAGACCAGGTATTTGTCAGTTGCGCAACTGCTTTATCGATCTGTAAGATAGCACCATGTATCATTTGCGCCAGAACACGCCTCTGCTTCTCGCCGACACGCCTCTCAGGGCGCAAGTTTAGTGGTGCAGGTTTGCGGGGGGGGGAAATTGGCTTTGCGCCGGGTGCAAACTAGCCAAGATGCATGCGTCAGTGTAGAAAGTCAATTGCACTGGATGCAAGATAGGGCCCTAAGTGATTAGAAGTAGTTTGCTAGTGGCTCTGAGTCTTTAGGCAGTCAGTTTGAATATATAAACCACGTCTATTTCACCTTTTAAAAAAGAATAATGGTTTGCTTAATTGGATCAACAAATATCCCTAGCATATTTCAGCAATCTCCCCTCATATGACCTCCATATGCCCCCAACCCCCTGGTTGGGAACCACTGGGTGAGGGCATCGCGCTCAGGTTGAAAAATATAGTGACTACACTAGCCTACCCCTTTAAATTTAAAGCCACATTTCATTCATCATTTAATTTGATTTCATTGAACTTCTTTGTGTTTTTTTGTTGTCGTGGATACCTCACACCTGGTGTAACCTCTAACCCTTCTCTCGGAACCCACCGCACTTACGATCAGCAATCCCGTTTTACCGTTTTTTTTCCCGCACCAGGTTCGCCAAGCTGTTGCTACGGTTACCGGCGCTGCGCTCCATCGGCCTCAAGTGCCTGGAGCACCTCTTCTTCTTCAAGCTGATCGGAGACACGCCCATCGACACCTTCCTCATGGAGATGCTGGAAGCGCCGCATCAGATGACATAGGGATGGCGAGGGAAGGCGGGACTTCCTCTCTGGTCCTCCAATCCCCTGCCTGGTCATCATCCTCATCGTTGTCATCGTCTTATTGGACGCCACCACCAGCGCCGCCCTCCCGGCCCCCCTGGACCTATCAGGCTTGGGAGCAGTGGGGTAGGGGGAGGGGTCCTGTGACTCCCCCCCGGCCCGGTGAGGGACATCGCGCTCATGCACGTTGCGCCGGACCCCTGGGCGTGGACAGCCTCGATGCCCGTTAGCCAGTCGCCACGGTTACCGTGGATGTGCGTTGAAATGCGCTGCGACGAAGTGGGGGGAGCGAAACAGAAGATGAATTCATAGTGTCTTTTTTTGGGGTTTGTTGCTCTGTTTTATACTTTGTAAAAATATATAAATAAGAAATATATATAGACATATATATATTAAAGAAAAAGAGAGAGACACCGACGAGAGACACCGACGCGCATGAGACGCTGAAAGACTGAGATGGACCCGAATGAACTGGACGGAATGTTTCTCTTTCTTTTCTCCCGACTAAAGGAAGATATACCAGCGGTTTACGGCGATCAGGAATAAAGACAAACCCTTAGCTTTGCTTGTGTGCAGACATGTTCCTAGCAGTGATGACGTCACCCCTGGACGCTCTCTAGAGTTGTGGATGAGACAATCGTGTGCTGGAGACCGCCGGTCGGTCGGCGACACGTGCCGACCGACTCGAACCCGGACCCTACGAAACCCCGGGTATACCGTCTGTCAGGACCTTAGCATCTCTCTCTCTCTCTCTCTCTCTCTCTCTCTCTCTCTCTCTCGCTCTCTCGCTCTCTCGCTCTCTCTCTCGCTCTCTCTCTCGCTCTCTCGCTCTTTCTCTCTCTCTCTCTCCCGCTTTCTCGCTCTCGCCCTCTCTCTCTCTCTCCCTCTCTCTCTCCCTCACCCTCTCCCTCTCCATCTCCCTTGCTTGCTCACGCTCTCTTGCTCTCGCTCTATCTCTCTTTCTCTCTCCCCATCTCCCCATCTCTCTTTCTGTCTCACTCTCTCTCCCCATCTCTCTCTTTCTCTCCCAATAGCTGTCTCTCCCAAATTCTCTCTGTCTCTCTCCCTATCTCACTCTCTCTCACCCCCAATCTCTCTGGGGCTGAACGATTTAGGGAAATAATTGAATTGCGATTATTTTGACCAATATTGCGATTGCGATTTAATATGCGATTTTTTTAATTTATCAAGTTCCTTATGTTCTGTATTATTCACTAAAAAAAACATAAATCCTTCTTGAGTATGACCATCACAACATTGGAAGCAGTCAACATGTAAACTGCTCTTTCCTTTAGGACAGGCCGATGTGTTGAGATGAATTTATATTATGACATCTTTATTTAACTTTTGAATTGTAAAAGAAAAATAAATCTAAATCTTACTGATCTCCAGTCAGTAACGGTAACCCCCCCCCCCCCCCCCCCCAAAAAAAAGAAAAAAAAACACCAAAAATAATACTTTTTTTTGTTATTTTTATATCGCAGCCTTGGCGATTTGCATATCGCGTTCTATTACATCGCAATTTCGATTTGAATTTGATTAATCGTTTAAAGCCCTACTATATTTCTCCCAATCTCTCTCTCTCTCTCTCTCTCTCTCTCTCTCTCTCTCTCTCTCTCTCTCTCTCTCTCTCTCTCTCTCTCTCTCTCTCCCCCCCATCTCTCTCTCCTCTCCTCGTATAGGGTCAAGTCCTTGGTTAGCTGGATGTGAGGCTTTGAAAGCTTTGAAGTTTGATTTGGAGGTCGACCAAAAATATTAAACTCAGGTCTCTGCCCAAATTCAAAACCCGTTGAACCATATGTCATTCACACCACATGGGCCCCATGTACGGGGCCACCGCCTTCTCTGTAGGGGAAAGGAGCGTTTGCATCGACCAATCGGAATACTGGAACCCAATCCCCCTGACCAATCGGTAAAGAACAGGAAGTGCAACCGACTGCTATGGCTTCTGGTGCAGCAGAGAAGCTGCCTATCCAACATGATGAAATCAAAATGTCAGTTTGTGTTGACTCTAAACTCGCAACGCCCTCTTTATCTAAACGTTCCTAATTACAAACAATTAATTCTCAATGTACCCGAAAGTGTCAAGGAATCAAAAGGAAGTTCCCCCCCACCCACTGTGAGAAACCATTTCAGCCAGTTTCTCCTCCCAGTTTCTCCCATTGGCTGTGACCACTGCCTTTCACCCTTAGCACTGTGTGAAATTACAGTTAGAGGCGGTACCTCAGAAGTCATGTGATCAGATCTGGGTTGGCGAAGGCGTCATCCAATAGGAGCGCTTGAGCTGCACCATGTGGACAATCAATCCCCGGTTTCTTGATAGTTCAGCCCCATGATTCAGAGGATGTCCCTGAACGCCACCAGGGAACCCATGCGATCCACCAGCTCATCCACCATCCATCACACAGCCTCATCCAGTGTCCCACGGAGGTCGTCCCCCTCATCTTCACGTCCCTTCTCAGGTGACTGCGAGGTGAAGTGGAGAAGAAGCTAATAAAAAATGTCTGAAACTCTGCAGGATCCATTCTGAGCGAGAGGTTGCGACCTCTGAGACGGCACCGCAGGGAATAGACGTGTGATCGGCGCTTTAAGTGCTCTACCGGCGATGGATGTGTCACAGCTGTGTTGGCACACCTTCTCACTTCTGTCCCCTACCACCTCCTCCTCCTCCTCCTCTTCCTCCTCCTCCCCTGACCTTCTCGGACGTCCCTCGTCATGTGAACTCCTGCCCACCATTACCACGCCCCGCCCTGCCACCTCTCACCCCCACCACCCAGCTCATCCAAGGCCTCTTCTACGGACGGTCTTAGCTTTAGACATCGCCCTGATACCTACCTGGGTGCAGGGTTACAATCGTATACCGTAGTGTGGTTTTTTTTGGGTTGTCTTCGTTTTTCTTGTTTTCTGAATGGCACACATCACAATTACCTCGGTTTTCCGTCCATCTGAATGATCCGCGAAGCGCGTTGACCGTCCGCATCGACCGTCTGCCTGTGGGCTCCGGGTCGTCCAAAGGGCCCAGAGTTTGTGCCTGGCCCCCCATGCCCCGATCTGTAGTCTCGGTTTCCAGTGTAGTTCCCGTTGTTCCTGTGTTGTCCCAAGCCCACTGCGCTCTCAAGTCCCAGTGCTATCCCAGGTCCTGCAGTGGTCTCGAGTCCCACGTTTGTCCCAGATCCTAGCGTAGTTCCCAGGTCTCAATGTCGTTCCAGGACCCTTTGGTCCCTGTTTAGTTCCCAGGCTCCAGTGTTGTCACTAGAGGCGTTCAAGGGCCCACAGGGCTACCAGATACCAGGAGAGAAAAAGGGTTGTATCAGGCTCTCCACATTGAGGTTTCCACATCCCTGTGTAGATCCAAATCTCTGTGTTATCGTGATTTAGATGTACACTCAGATTCAATGGTGGCCCCTGGCGCCTGGAACGCCCCCCCATATCCCGTGTCGTCCCAGGTCCCTGAGGGCGTGTGTGGTCAAAGGGTTTTAATGACCGAGTGGGACAAGTGTGTGAGTTTGCAGTCGCTCCATTGTGCGTTTGTTGTGATTCCTTAGTAGGACTCCTTGACACAGGGGTGGGCAGTGTATTCGATGTTATTCATCCTCTAAATTTCCTTTCTGAACAGGTCATGGTTCAAGCATCTCTCGGTTCAAGGTGGAATATTAAAGCTCACCATGTTTTCTGTGTGTTTGAGTCACAGCACACCACACACACACACACACACACACACACACACACACACACACACACACACACACACACACACACACACACACACACACACACACACACACACACACACACACACACATCATCTTTTCTGCCCTCTGTCCTCCTTGAAAGCTGCAGTCGCTGCAACACTATGCATGGAGCTCATTTCCAAAGATTGCCTATAGAGTGGTGGTGTTTCTATTCCAACTGTTTCTATCAAAAATTGACCCTTTGAAAACCTGTTTAAGGACAACAATGTATGTTTCTCAGACCAGGGGGGTAGGGATGCACATGGACAGGAGGCCGCCGGCGTTCCTCGCGGTTTGTTTAGGTTGGTTTTTAACATGTTTTATATGGATACTCTGAGAAATCGCTTGATATTTAAGAAGGCACAGGAAAAGGCTATTAAGAAAGCAACAACTGTTTGACCTTGATTTAGGTTTCCTCAAGAAGGAATTGTGAAACCGGAGTGGCGTCAGAAGTTGGAGCAGTATTTGTACATCAACATAACCCAACATCTCCAATTTAGAAAAATGGAAATTTTTTAATTATTTTGGTGATTGAAAACAATTAAAAAACGATCAAATTTGGTCCTTCCCCAACTATATACATTTTTACAGAATCTTTGCTTTTGTTTTTTAAGGTCCTGGGCTCGGTTTCACACAAGGGAATTTTGGACATTTTGGGAAATGTCGGCTTAATCAATCTGGTAATGTGTTCGTTCAGATTGCTGATAGGACACTGACGTAAAGCCAACATGGAGAGGGTGCAAGAGAGATCCCAGACCAGAATTAAATCTGGATCTGGTTTGAGGGGAAAAAACTGTTTGAACACGGAGAGAACACGATGTGGTTGGCGGCTGTTACTGTGACTTCCCCCTAGTGGAAGAGATGCAGCACTGCAAAATTACTTGAATTTTATACAAGTATTTAAATTAGAAAAACAAGGCACTTTTTTGTCCAATGCGTCATGTTTAATATTCCTCTTGGTCGAAAATCTCAGTGTTTGAATGATTTTTACAAGCAATAACCTCAGTATCTATTGGCTTGTATGATCAATGCAACATACTTTATTGCAGTGGAACGAGATGAGTATCCAGGTGACAGAATTGAATCCCAGCTCAGACTCAGTTTACAGTATTTATATTCTACACTAGTGATTTTTGTGTTCTTTCCTCAGAATTCGCGAAAAAACGAACGACAACTAATTAATCAACTTGTTCACAAACATTTTCAACCTAAGCACTATGACTGGGGAAAAAGTTTTGAATTGTGTCTATCAATATTCTCAGCAACAGCAATTATTTGTCCCCTTGTTTTCAAAATTTCCTCCAAATTTGTATGCATGGCCGACATTGGTCTCAGAGATGAAGAACATTCAATTTGTTAGCCAACAGTGACAGCCTTTTTAAAATACCCTCCTGCTCTCCTCAATCTTGTGTCTACTCTTAGCTGTACCACAGTACTGTGATCAGAAACCCCAGTGATTGAAAGCCATAAACGGACGTTTTAATAAACCAATAACGAAGGACTGCAGGAAATGCAAACGGAGACTTAATCGCAGAAGAAACGCGTTGATAGAATTAACTGTAAATGCTTTATTATGATGTAAAGCTATATTTTGTCTATATGTACATTGTGTATATATTTATAAATATATATATAGAATTTTGTTCCTTGAGCATTTCCAGTCAATATGGCAAGAGAAAGACAAGACTTTTTAGACCAAACGATTCTAAACCAGGTCAAGTGTCGAAGTTATCCAGCGCGGATATACAGTGGTTTCAAAAAGCGTTAAGGATATTTTTTTTTTTTGCTTTTGACCTTGACTTTCTAAAAAAGTTTACCAGCAGAATCGCAGCAGCTCTTAAAATTCAAAAAGAACCAGCTCAAAGCAGTCTATGGGACCTCAAAAAGTAGCAAAAACTAAAGAAAGAGAAAAATAACTAAAAGAAAATCTTTCAAATGTATGTTTGCTTGGCTATTGTATGTTGGAAATGTATTCAGGAAAAGCTGAGCTTGCAACACAATCACTGCTTTCTTTGTTACATAGACGTTAAGGTTCAAGAAAATGTAAAAAAAAAAAAAAAAAAATTGAAAAAGATCTATTTTTGTACAAAGGTCATTTTATCCCTCGCTTATGTACCGTTTCTTTCCTTCTGTGGGCTGTTGTATACATTGTTTGTGGAAATGCTAATTTGAAAGGCTAGATTATAATTTTTTCCCACCCAAGAGAGAGGGTTGTCACCTTTACCGTTGCCCTCTACAACCTGCCTCACTGACATTGGTTCCTCTTTTTCATTATTTTATTTTTTATTGTTTTGTCTACTTTTAAGGAGATGAAAAAGTAATATGTTCTTTGTGGGTTGTTCTCTGATGATCCATCTTTCATGGACAGAAAAGTTATTAAAAACTTTTAAAAATCGATGATGCATATTTTTTTCCCCATCTTCTCACAAATGTGACTTCGTCTTTTATCGTTTATTATTAAGAAAATATAACAATGCAGTTATCCGTGATCAACAGTGACGAAAAGAGTTCAAAGAAAAATGTCCAGTTTACTAAATATGTGTTTATTACGTTGCTGGTCATACTGTTAATCAGGTAGAAATACAACAACAAACTACAATACGTATAATGTACAAAATAGAAGACACAAAATATTCTCATTTGGTCATGATGAAGTTTAAACAGACCAGCCAATTCTAACCACCAACTAAACACACAAATCCCGCCGTCGGCTATTCAAACCAGAATACGGTGCAATACGCGACAATATGTAATGCTCTTAGTAAATGGATCGGTGGAATAAATAGATAAAAATACTTTAAACGGGGAAATGGTACAGTCATCATGAAAGGCTGAAGAACAGGTATTTCATTCACTTAGACAGCCAATCATATGTAACAGTGGGGCCACGACAGCACTGTCTACAACATCACAGTGGCAAAACAAAATGGTGGGAACACGGTGGTCGTCTCCAGAAAAGTAGAAAACATGTCCTTAAGACATCAAGCGAGTTCTTCCCTTTTAAAAACATTAGAAAAAAAGCATTAAAAAATGTAATTAAAAAAAGAGATACAAAAACCACTGAGCAGACCCACCAGGCGTAAAGAGAAACTTGGCCGTAGCAGAGATCAGTCCACAACAGTGGCCTGTGTGTTCTGAACAGCAGCTGGTCCACCTGTGTGTCTGGCTTACGTTGTTCATGGTTTCATGGGCGTGAATCCCCGTCTGTGGTGTGGGAATGTCCTCATTTCTTTAGAAACCCCCAAAAACTCCATATTTTCTCTTCTTTTTTATTTAAGTGGTAAAAAAAACCAAACAACTCAAAATACAAAATCAGGCCTGACTTAGCAGTCACTTCTCCACAGCTTGATGGTCTTGTCGTTTTCCAACGCGGCCGAGGCGATGATGTTCTCTGTGGGGTGACAGGCTGTAGAGATCACCACGTCTATGGGAGAAAAGGGGGATTAACAACTTGACATTGAAGAGGAGAAGAAGGGAGAACACTGAGTACCAGGAGGGAAGAATTAGAAATACATTTCTGCAAAGAAATAAAAACAAAACAATAGTTCTGATTCACGGTGGGAAAATCTGAAATAACACGTTATATAAAATGTTACAAATATCTACTTGCTAATAGATAAAACAAATAAAAAAATATTTTTTCCTTGTGTGTCGTGACGGATAGGAGGAATGATTAGACTGCACTTATCCACATTATCTATAATTGCTGAGGCCACTTAAAGCACTTTCACAATTAATGCTCAACATGGCTGTGTTGGAGTGAGAAGTGCGTTTGCTTAGTTAACCTACACAAAGTACACAAACACACAACAAACACTTGTAGACCGGCACCACCATTGTTCTGGAAAAGATGCGTGTGTCGATGTTATCAAAACCAGTTCATGGGGGGCAGGGTACCGTTTTGCTGCCATGCTCATGGACATCATGAGACTGATATAAAGACTTTAATCTACCCTGTAACCTAACGAACCCTACAGCAGCCCAGTTTAAGGCCATCATCCCAATACCTGTGTGTCCCTGCAGTTTCTGCACGATCTCCTTGGTCTGCAAGTTCCAGATGTACACAGAGTTGTCCTCCGATCCGGACACGATCCACTGGGGGCGAACAGAGCGGGGGTACATGAGTCACGGGGGCTTGAATACCTGAACGCCATGTACCCTGTAGGTAACTCCGCAGCGCTAATGCTCACAGGCTGAGAACCACAGAACTCACCTTTCCCCCCGTGACGGAGAAGTTGGCAAATATGCAGTACTTCTCGTTTTTGTGGCCGGAGTACGTTTTTAAACACTGGAGAGAAAAAGATGACATTAGGCTGTATGAATCAATAAAAATACAATTACAGTAAACAGTGTTAAGAACCACAATTGTGCTGGAATAGTTAATACTTAAGGAGTAAAAAAAATTGGAGGATACTACCTTCCCTTTGCTGTAGTCCCACAACTTCAAAGTACTGAAAACAGAAGGAGACATTTTTCAGAAGAGTTCAACAACACTTGCCGCATGCAGTCATTAGATTATATGGTGTTATGCTGCCCTCTGGTGGAATTCAGAGCTAACAAAAAATGCAATATATATGTTGTAGAAATAAATGACAATCTATTCATAATGATCTAACAGTATCAGTGGAAGTACTTAGTGAGGTACTGAGGTGAGGTACTCACTTGTCGAGGGTTGCGGCGAGGATGTATTTGCCGTTGGGAGAGAACTTGACAAAAGACACGGGCGGGTTGTCGTCGTCTGTGGTGAACAACGCGAGACGGAAGAGTTTAACATCATAGAACTACAACCCTTGGGTATTCATTCGTCCACAAGGTGTGAGGTTAACGACGACAATCACATCCATCAGTGACATCACAAGTGCAAGTATGGAACATTGGCTTCTACCCTTCATACATATGGGGGGGGGAGGGCGATAGAAAGCAGCTTACCGATGAGCGTCTTCAAGCACTGCCCGGACGCCGTGTCCCAGATTCGACTGTGGGGGGAGAACAGTAGTTGTTGAGCGTCGGCGTCAGCTTGAGTTTAAAGTAGCATGGGAATACTTTGAAATCAATGGGTACATAAATGATGACATTTGTACCAGAGGCCGTCGTAGCTGCTGGAAACGATCAGGGAGCCATCCCTGTTGAAGTGAACCTGCAACACAAGACATGGTCCAATTAACATTCAAACAGACACTAACAATAAATAATAAATCTTCATAATTCCTATTAATGTACCGATATTCAAATGCCCCATATTGATGTCGTCTGACGTCATTATGGCCAACGTTTATGTAGTCATTATTGTAAATGTTTATGTAGTCCAATGCAATGGATATACACTTTCACTTTTTCTCACAGCTCCGTCTGTCCACTCGTCTAGTGGCTACAATCCCTGGTGTGGTCAGACGCTTTGACGTCACAACACACAGAGCAAAGGGGTGTGTGTGACTGCACTGTGATTTCATAATACATACAGCAACGTCATAACATGGGATACACTGTTGACGGTACGATGATGAGATCATACAGGTATACATTGTAAGGACGTCTCAATGGCCACGTCAGCTCAGGAATAAAGACTCACAGCAGAGACGGGGTCGGAGTGCGCCGGCAGAGTTTTCAAACACTTCCCCGTCTTCACGTCCCAGATCCGAACACTTTCGTCAAACTGCAACACAGAAACACAACATTAGCATAAATTGCATCACCAGCAAACAGTATCACTATACAACATACAGATATGAAAACATTAGACAGTAGGATAATAATAACACACACACTTCTAGTATAACAAGAAAAAAAATAGTATTCCAAAATTTTGATGACGATAATCACAGGGGCAATGATACCACGACTACTTCCACACCTACTTCTTCTAATAATATAAAGATAATAAGAAAAAATAATAACAGCAATAATACTAATATTCTCAATAATCGTTACTATAAACCTAATAAAGTGTGGAGTACTCACGGATCCGGACACGATGAGGTTGGACTGGGGGTTGAAGTTGCAGCAGAATACGTAGTTGCTGTGACCTTTCAGTGTCTTCAGACATTTCCCCTGGAGGCCGGAAAAGAGAGGGCACATCGGTCACCACTAAACACATGAACCTCCATGTTGGAACTTTGTGGAGCCAACACCAGCCTGCAGTTACCACGTGGCTGGCCGTAAAGTCGAGGCAATCCAAACGTAGCCAACTTGTAAGTTGGTTTTATACTACATACCGGTAAAGGCCTTGCTTACAAATATTACCACAACCTCACAAATCGTTAGTTCCATCAATTGTAAAGGCATCAGGGTGATGTGATATCATTACGGTAATGTCTTGACATCATGTTGTGATGTCATACCATTAGGATGACATCACAACATGATGTATCATTTCATATGGATTGCATTAGAGGGTTGTCATTAAGGGCGACCTCATTCATTTAAGTGATGGAGGTGTCATTAAAGTGAGGTCACTGGGATAAGGGCGTGTCACTGAGGTCACAGCGTCGCGAGGGTGACGTCATACCGAGCTGACGTCCCAGATCTTCAGAGTCTTGTCGTCAGAAGCGGAGACCAGGAGGTTGGAGTCTGAGGACCAGGCCACATCAGAGATACCCTTACGAGAAGGACAGAGCACACAAATGTTACGAAGAGGTCCACTGGGAGACAGAAGCCCTACACTAGTCTACACAACACTTGTATCAGGCAGGCCAGGGAGACTCCTGATATTATGAATTCAAGTTCAAGAGCAGTTTGTTCAACTTACCAGCTTGTGTCCCGATATGGTTTTCTCGAACTTCCCGTCGAAAGCTCCCCATATCTTTATTAATTTATCAGCAGCTGTAATCATATAAATTGTAATGATAGACAGAGAGCAAGAGAGAGACACATACTGCATGGCATACAATAAGTCACGCAAGGGGGGGAACTGTACTCACAGGAGCTTGCAAGCCACTCTCCGTTGGGGCTGAACTTGACGGAGGAGACAGCTTTCGTGTGGCCTGCCAGGGTGAACTTCAGACTGTAGTTGGGCTTGGATGGTGCCGACTATAATAGAAACCAGCCAGCAACAATTAAGACGTGAATAGATTCAAACAATCACAATGAACAAGTCGGGGTGGGTCGGCTTAGCTCAGGAGGTAGAGCAGTTGTCTTGCGACCGAAAGGTTGCTAGTCCCCAGCTTGATGTGTCCCTGAGCAAGACACTTAACCCTCACTGCTCCTGAAAAGCTGGCTGTCGCCTTGCATGGGTGACTCTGCCGTCGGTGATGTCATGGAGGCGTCTTGTGTGTTAACCGATGTAAGTCGCTTTGGATAAATGCGTCTGCTAAATGCGCTAATTGTAATTGTAACAACTGAAACCGAGAACACATTATCGATTACTTTAAAAGGGTCTAATGTGGATTATCCAAAACAAATAATAATAAATTCTTTATTGTAATGACATTTGATTAACATTTTTATTGTAATGACCGGTTACAAAATTGTTGTTCTAGCACTCTGCGCAGTGGCTACCATTTGGTCTTGGCAATCTTATTATTATTTTAATGTAATGGTAGAATACAGGCTGGTACCAGCCTGTATTCTACCAATAGTCCTTGGTAACAGTAATTTAGACAGCAGTTACAATGCTGTTTTAATGGGTTGTTGTTGTTGTTTTCTTATCCATACCTTGCTGTGACTTGAAGATGAGGACGGTGGTAATATGGGAGGTTTACAGTCCGTCTCTGGTTTTCTATCCTCCGTTGCCATAGCGAAGGTTGGCCCCTGATAGGGAACATACAGTAGATAAATAACAACTATGGTAACAGGCTTCCGTGCACAACTTTGAAACGATCGTGAAAACTAACTGTCAGATTCTCAACTCAGCTATAAATCACGTGTTTATATCAGATGGATCGATGACCATCAAAGGTGGTTCCGTCCCAAAATGAGTACGTATTAAGGCTGCATTTTCGCTAATACATTAATTAATTTTGAATGAATCGTCTGCTTGGGTAAATGTTACACATTTCCAAAAAAAAAAATCGACAAATGAACAAAGAGGCATGTGCACACATTAATCCATTCATTCTATACATGTATCCTGAGTATGACTTTTAGGATCACATACATATCGCACAGTGGATCCACCGAAAGGAAACGTATAAACCAATACTGTAGTACATATTGAACATCAGGCAGCATACAGATGCACATGTAACGTGATAACAGCGGAGGTGAGATGCTACTACTACTGACCTCAGGATGCTAGGCTACCATCACGGCCTCCGTTTAAAACAATCACAATAATAAAGACCAAACACACACGGAAAGCTGTTGTACTCACGGAACTTTAATGTGCCGCTGAAATAGTCGATGGTAGTTAGAAGCACGAGGTATGCGTATATTATTGCAGTAATAGTGTAGTTATAACACAAAGTAGCTACTGATGAGGATGAGCGGGGAATGGGGAAGATCCTCGCATGCGCCTGCGCGAAAGAGAGAAAGGCGGCATCAACCGAGGGACAAATTTAACCAACTGCGAAATGCAAATTGATAAGGATAAAATGGTTGTCTCCTATCAAAATAAAGCAAGGAGCGACATATACAACAGTAGTGTCTGCATTTTTGCCAGTAATTTGAAGACAATTGAAACAAACGAGTTATTTCACAGTGTCATTTTCAATACACACATGACAACTTTGTAAAAACCCAGGGAACAACAAATGACAATAACACCATGTCATGACGAATAACGAAACTACATTCATTACTCCTCTTACAAAACTACAACCAACTACAACCAGTAATAATGTTAGTGTTTGTAATCAGGTGAGACTGACCCCTCTCCCGACCCTTACTCAGGCTCCTCTCCCGTGTACAGTGTTGCCAGATTGGGTCTATGGCTGCAGCCAGCGTTGCATTGGGTGGCCAGATTGCCATATTGGGCGGCCCAATCTGGCAACACTGCCCGTGAGCCTTTGCGCGCGGAGCCGAAGCCGTTCGTTCCGTGCAGCGGAGTGAGTCGGTGGGAAGGGGAACCCGGTCCTCCGCCTCCAGGCTCTTTGTTGGTGCTCGGCCTCCGCGGCACAAACACACTGGGACACACCACTCGGATACTCGGGACTACTTCGTGGGCGAGCAAAAGTATTTTTGGCTGCTGTGCTCAAAAAACCCTCCAGAGCACCTCACACAAGTAATACATCACCTATTCTCCACCTTTTAATTTGCTATGAACGACTCTTTACGGTACTTTTTGTATTTAGAAAGCAGATCACATGTATGTGTGATGGTTTCGGTGCACGTTTCTCTCAGTAGCCGGGGTCTGCTAGCCTAGCCTGCTAGCTGTGTACATTAGCCCTGCCATGCATTTCGCCGTCCGCCTTAGCATCGTGTTAGCATTGTGCTAGCTTCCTGTTGGCTGCTCTGAAACGCCATGGAGTAGTGTGTGGTAGTGAAAGTACAAAATGTGACTCAATTTACAGCCTCCCACCGGGACGTACCGCTCCCCAACGGGCTGTGGTGCTTATTCACACAATTTAGGGTGTCAGAAATATATATAACAGGCTGCATGTTTTTAAAATGGTAATGTGGTTGTGGTTAGCTTCAGGGGGAAAGTGATGGTGGGCGGGCAGCGTGTCTTTATCCACCTGGAGGGCTGCTCAGTGCTCAGGTCAGATCCCGCCATAATCACCATGTCACCGAAACAGGAAGAATCTTCTGTATTACAGTACGATTGTTACTCTCTTTCCAAAGAAACCATCCAATTGGGCTATAGTGCTAGTCGTAGTGGAGTTGGAGCCATTATTGGCGGTACAATGGGTCTGTTTACACATCTGTTGTTTCCTACAGTTGAATGTGTGTTGATACTCTTGCATGCCTTTCGTTATGATCCAACACGTTGGTTGAGTGTTGATTAGATAAACCAGACATCCAGTGGTTGTTATAGTAGAAGGGTTGAGGTCTTGTTATTATGGATCAAGATGAATAGTAAACACAATGGTTTCCAGAAGTGAATGGCCCCCTCTTCCCCTCATTATTCCGGGAACAGACTGTTTGATTCCATAGTTTATGTGGAAGACTCCATATGCTAGGTCTAGCATATGTAGCATAAAGCCTGAGTAAAACTTAGTTATTCTGACTTCTAGTCATTTCATTGTAGACTGACAGTGAAAAATGTTGTTACGCTGAGTATTGCTGCCCAAAATAACATTAAGACAAGCCATAAGGCTGGCCTGTGTTTCTGTGTTAAGACGGAATCAAATAACAAGGGTAGTAAACAAAGTAAATAAACCCTTGTATGGTACTTTATTATGCCAGAATCTGTTTGCTTTCCCAATTCCAGTATCAACAAAAGGTTAAATGCCATAACTCATTCAGCTGCCTTGAACATTTGTACAAACGCCCCTGAATAAAGGGACATGCTTCTGTATTTCAGTCACATTGTAACCATTATGTTTTAGGTTTATACACTGATTTAAATCTTGTTGCGGCTAAAGCCATATCATTCATGTTAAGTAATTTTGTTTGTCACGGGTCATCCAGAGTAAACACACTCCAAACACATATTTTTGTATTTTTTGATAAAATACAAGATATCATGCTTACAAATCCAGTCAAAAGTTACGGCTAGTTTAAATGCTATTACTGACAACAATGAAATTATACAACCAATAGATGATTTGTATCCCAATAGTCTCATCTAGGATTTCTTAAGTATCGTATTTTACTATCAACTAGGGTACCCTCTGCCTAATCTATTCGGCAGACATATCTAGACTGATTTGTGACAAAACACAGTCCCACAACCTTTCCGTGTGTAAACATTAAAGGTATTTATTTGTGCAGCATATATACCTAGTTAAAGACAATAATTCAGTCTCTTCCAGGGTATTGGGGGGTGTTTTGCATATAAAACGGGAGTGAAGGAACTGCAGATAATTGCACGACAAATTCCCTTTCTCTGATGAGACTCACAGATACAACTGGGCAATAATACAAAATCACTGTTTGTCTTTTGAATGGGATTTTATAGCACCATGAGATCAAGATACAGACTTATCGTGTAGTCCAAATTATTGTTGACATTAATTCAGACGAGAAGATACGCTTTCAATTATCAGAATAGTAGATCAGAAACATCAGAGCGAAATGACAACCACATTGTTATGACCCTCAGTTAGAATGTTATGATGGTATTTTATATTCATATGCATTCTGTGATATTTATAGACTTATCTTTTAACATTACGCATGATCATTGGTAATAAATAATGATTATGTATCGCCCCACCTACACACAGGTACCAACACATACCATGTAAAACTCCACGATTATACAGAGTGCCCTGGGCTCCTGCCCAGAAACAATTAACGACGATAGATCCCCCAAATATGTACAGATTGCCACACCAACATGTGTGTGTCACTTTTGCTGGAAGACGATTCAAAAACGTCCCCAAGTAGGACAAACCACCATACAGAAAAAATGAGGAAATACTACAAATACACACCAATACTATGCAGACAGCTTAGCTTACTGGCCTGTACACAAGGCCGTGCTTAATGTAACAGAAATTAAAAAAAACTAAGCTTCTATTCTTCTTGTAAATGCCTCGATGTTCGACCACTTAAAAATGTAATGTAAAAACAGGCCCCTGGCGACAGCACTGACCACAATTTTCTCTCACCTGAAGTTAAGTGGTTTTCTGTCCACTTTCCGCCTGTCCTGTGAACACCTGACACCACATTCCAAAACAATAACAGCTCACCACCTTTTCATACGATCATCTTTGATAGAAACCGACGGCCCGATGCCGGTGAGGGCCAAAATACTGGTTACGAAATTGTCGTTCTAGCACTCTGCGCAGTGGCTACTGCGCAGAGTGGCAATCTTATTATGTTTCATGTCAAGTCTCTGAGCCAAGAGCACTTAAGTATTGATTTTGCAATCTTTATTCATAATGCATGCTTGGTCTGTTGGTGTTATTAGGTGGCTTATTACATTTCTCTAACGTATAAAAAAAAAGTGGTGGGACTTTTTAAAAAAAACAATGACAAACAGGTATGGTATGGAGCCTCTGTGCCTAGTGGGCTCTTGTTTTGTGTCTAACATTGGGTCTGTGTCTGGTTCTAACAAGTCGTGAAGTCGGCCCCCCCTGAAATGGGATGGGCCACCGGCAGAGTCTCTGAAGAACCAGCAGCCTCCAGACCGACCCCAGAGACCCCCCGCCACAACGCATAGGAACACACAAACCAAAAGGCACGCCAGGCCCCCCGTGCTGGAACGTCGGGACCGCCCCCGCCGGGAATCATGTCGGGGATCCCCCCAGCGACCGGAGGTCCGCCCCAGCTTGCCAACATGCCCCCCCCAGAGGTGATCAACCCGGCCACACCCGGGAGGAAGACCAACCAGCTGGCGTACATGCAGAACGTGGTGGTCAAGTCTCTGTGGCGCCACCAGTTCGCCTGGCCCTTCTACCACCCCGTCGACGTGGTCAAGCTGGGACTGCCGGTAAGAACACAAAGTCTACTGGGCCGCTAATGCTCCATTTATTTGGGACACTCATTCGAACCTCACTGCATTATCAATTAAGTAAGATATCACATATTTCTAAAGAGAGAGGGAGCTGAAAAGAGTGGAACAGAGCAAGCTTAAGAGTTGGATCTTTCCCTCGAAGTGGCCTGTTATGGCTAATGGCTCCCGTCGAACCTAAAATGACACAGGAAGTGTTCCCCTCACAGGAAAGGCATGAATAGGCTCTCTCGGTCTGACACATTAACCAAGACACTGTAACCAGGACGACAAATGCAGAAGCATATACATCTCGCAGCGAGAAAAACATTTAAATAACGCATTGGGGAAATGCCTCGTGCAAAAAAATTGCAATGAAAGTGGTTTCGATCAAATAAATTCAGTTTGGTCAATGAATTCCTTCATTATGTTGAATTATTGCTCTGTTTCAAACTTGTGCTTTAGAGCAGTCAAAATTCTATTGAATATAAAGAGGTATTGACCATATGATGTTATCAGCTCTGGATAAGTGTTTGGTTACCTGTAGTACTTGTGTGTTTGAACTATTTGAAGAGTAAAATGAAATGGGGAATAGCTGGCCTGAATCCTGGACTCTTTGGTAGGGGAGATAAAGTCCCTCTATGTGTCAAAACACCGCTGAAGACTTTGTTCTTTTATTGTGTCTGGATGAATAACGTGTAAATATAAAAACAATAATTTGTTATGGTCAATTCTTGTTGTTAGGGTGTTTGACAGATCTTTTTTTTTTATTTTTTTTACATACATTTGCTTGTAATGTCAAGTCATTAAGAGATGATGTGTAAAATAAATCAATCAAAGAATGTCGGTTCATTTTACATTTGTAGCCAGAGATGGGCTTTATGTTGTGGGCCTGACTAGTGGTCGAGCAAACTAGTATTAATGTAACGGTGGGATTTTCTCGTTGGCTAGGATTATTACACGATCATAAAGACCCCTATGGACATGGGGTCGATCAAGAAGAGACTGGAGAACAACTACTACAGCAGCGCCGGAGAGTGTATGCAGGACTTCAACACCATGTTCACCAACTGTTATATATACAACAAGGTAACGCACACCATTTTCACCAACTGTTCTATACACCATGGTCACACACGTTGACCTGTTATGTGTGATCTCGGAAATGGGCATTAGGTGGCGCCCAGTTTCCACTCACTTACTGAGGTCCAATGGTACTTTCTTAGTAGTCTTCTAATCTCTGCTTCAGGAGCTAAAGTGGGTCCAACACTTTGAAGGGTCTGATAATCAAGCCCACGCCACAAGCCTACCTATACCATATACTCTAATTGATTTACTCCCACGCTACTCTACAGTCTACACCACTACTGATACTTGCTGTACTGTAACTCCAGTCTATTGTAGCCTTTACTATGCTATACCTTGTAGTATTCTTATCTTCTCTTCCTTTGTACGTTCTACTTTAATGTACTCCACTTTCTTTTCTTCTAGTCTACACTTGAATACACCAGACCAATAAAAATAATCATACTTTTCCTCTAACGTGTTCTACCCTTCTGTTGTCACGTCAGCCTACGGATGACATCGTGCTGATGGCCCAGGCGCTGGAGAAGGTGTTCCTCCAGAAGGTGTCTCAGATGCCCCCTGGACATGAGGAGGTCCTGCCTGCTGCTGCACCCAAAGTGAAGCCCAAGAAACCCACCACCCCAGGTAGTGAGCTCACCTCCCCCCAGGCCGACAAGCTGGTTTTATTGACCAAGATTGTTACGTTCAAAAATAAAGAAACAAATTGGCTTGCATGAAGCAGAAGCCAACCATATACATTTTATCAATGCGACTCGTACTTTTAACAATAACATTTCCCAATGCATCCAGGTACATTACTTTTTTGGTCTGTGTAGCAAACAACACTTTTAATTGAATGAAACATACATATCCGAACCCAAAGGGCACTGTAATCGGATGGCTCTGTACAGTGAACATATTAACAGTTATTATTATTATTAAAAGGACGGTCATACCTAGTTAGAACATCATATCAAGCATGGTATCTCTCTCATGGAAGGTGTGTTGATGCGCCTTGTTTTCCTGAGATTAAAATGACTCATTTCAAGAGACATCAGATGAGTATGCTGAACCTTTTTGAAGGTCACCGGTATGTGCCAATGGAACTTTTCCCACACATTATTTGAAAAGTCAGCACCTCCTATGGGTTAACTTCATAACTGATTGCATACGAAAACACAAACTTCAATAACTTTGAACACACTTCGTGAGGGGGTTAAAATACTGTTGTCAACATGAATATTTGTGTAGCACTAACAGGTTTCTGTTAACCACTCCCAGTGTGGATCTGGTTGTCCCCAGCCTCACGCGTCGGTTCCGCTAGTCAACAGCAACGGCTAACCACCTGAACGTCATGTAAACGTGCGTCTCTCTCTCTCTCTCTGTGTGACGAAGGCGGTCAGGACGGCACAGTGACCTCCTGCACCCCCGCCACACCTCCACCGTCCTCAGAGCTGGGGATGAACTCCTCCACCTCCAACTCCTCCTCGCTGCCCAACTCCCCCACCCAGTCTTCTGTCAAAGTGAGTCCACCACCACCACCCCCACCCCTGCCACATCCGTGGTGGTGCTTAGACGAGAGAAAACCTCGGCTGTGCGTCGGAAACACAACGCTGTCTTTGAAGCCGCAGCGTGTGTGCGAGTCTTTCACAAGTCGTTCATGACTAGTTCCTCCGTGATGATTTGCATGAACACAGATTGAATGGGTAAGAATACGAGAACCGTATTAACCCTGAGGGGGTTAATTGTAAAACCAATGAAAAAAACCTTCACACATGCAAAAAAACGCCTGTGATAGGGAATTTTCAGGAATCTTCAAATGTCCCAAAGACTGTTTTCTCAGGCACCCCTGCTTGTTTTGGTAGCTTTGGGCGGTCAACAGGATGCCAACATGATAACTTTCACCGACGGTCGCTGTTCAGTCTGTAAATGACTGTTGCTGCAACATTATGGGAAAGGATAACTTCTCATTTCTAAATTAGTCAAATAGTAAATGTAACACACTTTATCCAAAACAGCGTAATTAGAACTTGACCTGTATTTATCCAACTCATTGAGATTTAAAATCTAGTTTGTATGAGAGACCTGGGCCTGATCAATACCGGGATTCATAGCTTCTGCATTGGTGGACCCCAGTGGGGTCAATCAAACCGTACCCCCTGCCAGTGCTAACGCCTCGTTTCCACATACGTATGTTTTTCGTATCCGTGCTTCCGTAAATTTACGGAAGGAGTCGCTAGTGTTTTACGTACGGGCATGAATTCATTTACGGACAAAAGATGGGGGAGCGTATGATAATGGCCGTTTTTAGGAGACCGGTACTTTGGAACATGAGGATCGACGTATACAGAGATAAAAACAAAACCAACCAGGCTTGGAAAGAGATCGGTGAGGAGTTTGGCCTGCCAGGTACTTACAAGTTTTGTGAAAAACATGAAAACTTTCATACGGTATCTCCGTAAAACGACGGCGAAATTCAAAAAATTTGAACGTATATTACGGACATACCGGACAGACATTTTACGGAGGGGAGGAGTCTCGGAGGAAAAACGGACATTACGGAGAATCACATAGGAATGAATGGACTTTCGGTCGGAGACGGTTGGATCGCATACGAGAATGTACATATGTGGAAACGAGGCGTAATACCTTGCTGCTCTAGTTGAGCCACATTCTCTTTGAGCTAGACATAACCATACATCTCATGTGCTTCTAATCCCTCACTCACTAGCTTGGGGATCACTTGCACAGCCTAGCACATGCAGACATTTCCGTCAATGCACAAATAGTTGAGATCCTGCCATACGGAGTAATCCTGTTTGTAACTGATGAAAATAAAATAAAAAATAAATACAGATTTATGCATTTTCATCTGCATTCTGAACTCAACATTTTTTTGTCTCCGCACCCCAAGACGCTGAAGAGGAAGGTCCTCTCGACCCCGCCGCCGGCGCTCCCGGCCGCCGTCCAGGTGGCGTCGCCGCCGCCGGAGAGCGAGGCGTCCCTGGAGAAGAAGCGGCGCGAGAGCACGGGGCGGCCCATCAAGCCGCCCAAGAAGGCGCTGGCGGAGGAGGAGGAGACGGCGCAGCACGCCACCAAGAGGGGCCGCCTCACGGAGCAGCTGCGCTTCTGCGAGGGCATCCTGAAGGAGTTGCTGTCCAAGAAGCACGCGGCGTACGCCTGGCCCTTCTACAAGCCCGTGGACGCCGAGGCCCTGGCGCTGCACGACTACCACGACATCATCAAGCTGCCCATGGACCTGGGCTCCGTCAAGGTGAGTGGCGCCGCCGAGGCGTTTACATTCAGGCCGTTGGCCAGACGCCTTTATCCAAAGCGACTTACAACAGTACATTTGTCGCTAGGTTAACCCATTCCCCGTAGACAACAAAGAGAGCTAGGATAAGATGCTAGACAGCTAACTATTTTGTGTATGTTTTTTGCCACCCAATCGAATGCAATGCGCGATCAAGCGGCTGCATGGCAGTGTGTTTGTTGTGTGCTTTCCGTGCCCCGTGCTCACGAACGTCATAGGTGATGGCCACGCCCCCTTTTTCATGCTAACTGATCCAAGCGGGAAAATAATTTCTTCGTTTTCTGCATCATGGCGCCCGAATCGAGTGCTCCAGGTCTTCTGACGTGACGCGTTTGTTTTGGTTATCTTCCCTCTCTTCAGAAAAAGATGGACGAGCGGAAGTACCACGACACTCAGGCGTTTGCGGCGGACGTCCGATTAATCTTCTCAAATTGTTACAAATACAACCCTCCGGATCACGAAGTGGTCGCCATGGCACGGAAACTCCAGGTACCATTCTGTGTTTTGGCGGCGGCAAACTTTCTCCAAGCCTTTAGCTGATATTCTATCAGATGCATATTGGCCAATACTCATAGTCACTGAGTTTCAATCTGGGAACTAGCCTTTCCGATGTGTCTCTGGACGGTCGTTCTGATTGTTTGCGTGTGTGACCCCCCCGTCCCCCCGTCCCAGGACGTGTTCGAGATGAGGTTCGCCAAGATGCCGGACGAGGCGGTGGACCTGAGCTCGCCGGGGGGCGGGACCCCGAAGAACGCCAAGTTCAGCCTCAACAGCGGCAACTCCTCGGTGTCGGGCATGTCGGACGGCGAGGAGGACCACGCCAGCCGCCTCGCCGAGCTGCAGGAGCAAGTGGGCGCTGAACAGGTGGGTTTCCATGACAACCTGGTCTTTAACGAGCCGCTCGTTCTTAGCACCGGGTCCGCGGCGGTGATTGACGAGCCGTTTGAAAGGGTGTCCATTAGTGACATCACAAGGGTGATGAATAGATGAATTCACGCTGGAATTCACCGACTGGAAGGCTTGAGTTCATGCATCCGTCACAGAGGTGGATAGACCCTCCAACTTATGATGTCACAAATGGGTCGTTTTTTGAAATGGCTTTTTAGGACTAGTCAACATCACACCCGGTGTGAAGATAGGTGCCAATTTAGGAATTAATTTGTCGTGATACACTGCGAGAAATACCCTGTGGCTAATTATTTATTATTCATATATCCATATATGAAATGTTTCTATTTTTGTTTCACGTCTCTTAGCATCAGAACGGTAGTGAATTGGGGAGAAATGGGTGCAGCGACAATGATCAGGTGACTACAACTTACCAATTATCACCTCATTAACAGACGATAGACGAAACTAATACTATAACTCTAAGGGCGCTTTTACGCCTATAGTTTGGTGGGTGATGCTTAGTTGTGTTAAATGGCCTGGGTTAAATTAAGACCGACCAAACTTCTTCACAGTTCACTCAATCTTTCTAATAATTGACAACAGTCACGAGCGAAGCACAACTTCACTAACGTACTCAAACTGTAGATATTCAGATTTATACTTGTATAGTATTTAACTATGCAGTTTAAGGTGCATGTTTGTCAATGTTCCACACATCCCTCCCCAAATGTGTGTTGGCTTGTAAAGGGTTACTCGTGGTAAACTAGTACGGCTGTAGGATGCGACAGGTAGTCTGCGGGCAGTGAGGTCTGAACCCTCACCCTTTAGACTGAGAGCAAACACACCACCAGCCTCCCCCACCCTCCTTCCCCTTCAGTTTGAAATACTGCCTGTTGCCTCTCTTTCAATTCAACTTACTTGGGTCAACGTGAAACTTTCTGCCCCCCAGTGTGAACAAGATGGGTGGCTGTCAATCACTCCTATGGTGTGTGTGTGTGTGTGCATGGTGTGTAGTCATGCTGTGTGTGTGTGTGTGTGTGACCAGATTGCCACCAGGGGGCCGTGTGCGCCGGAGTGTGGGACAGTCTGTCAGTGTAGCCGGGGTCCCACTTCTGCAGTGAGTGTCTTTATGACTGAGTCTGCCTTATTAGCTGGGAAGGATGTGGTTTTGGTCGGGAGTCGGTGCAGGCATTGCTGCAGAAGCTGTGTCCCCTGAGGCCACAACTGCTCTGCGAGCGCCTCATAACACCACCGGAAATATACGCACTCCACTAACGATGAGGGGATCGCTTGATTCATTGATGATTCGCTGATTGATAATCAATCGTTGTTTTAAGTATAAAATGAGATGCAGAAAACAAAGCTATAATGAGGTTAACGTCGCAATTATTTGCTGGCAATAGCTTCGGGTACGACAATGTCTGCTGTTTTTCTCTTGTTCTGGGAGTAAAAACACCTTCCTGGTTTGGTCTCACGCGTAACATGGTGGGTTAGCAGAAACTCAGTATCGCCTTGACACTTTGACACACACGCCTCAAAATGATGTGTGTGTGTGTGTGTGTGTGTGTGTGTGCGAGCGCTTGCACAGGCTATTCACCAAATACAACGAGTCCGGGCGCGTCGGCCATCCCGCCCTCTTTAACGCCGGCTCATTTGGCTTCAGACGCGGGCTCGTCGCCCCGGAAGATTGGCGCTCCATCCACGGCTAATGGCATTATATCTGCCCACCCATAAACACCGAGCGCGGATAATGACCTTTTCACACCGGCGGCTAAGCAGACATTTTACACCACTTTAGTATTCTGGTTGGAGGGGGGGGGGGGGGGGGGAGATCCACGTCCAAGCATGAAACACCGCCGTAAACCAAAACGCTGAGCGTCAGCGCGTTCCGGAGCGACGCGGTGACGCGGTGATACACGACGGCGCTCCGCGACACCGGCAATTCTTTGTTCCACTGTCGACGGCGGTGGAATGAACGGCCCGTCAACCGGGCCCTCTTGTCCGCCGCTCTCCGTCTCCCCGGCGCTCCCCTGCTTGTTATTCCACTCCACGGAGTGGAACGCGGCTGAGGGTTTGTCGCTGTGCGGAGGACTGGGTGTGGCCGAGGCCGGGCCCTCAAACAACAAGGCAAGAACTGGTTTTAAACGAGGTCCTCCCCGTTTCGTTCAACATGGACCCGGGGAGTTATTCACCCGTTTACCCTTTTAAGAGCTTAGGTTAAAGGGGTTATTCTTGGCCTGTGAATCCCATTTAAGACCGAGTGTGCTAAAAGCGTTTGGCTCACGTCTGGTTCTATAGCCATGTGAATCTCTTAATTTAAGAGATTGCACTTATAAGAAGTCTTTTAGAAATAGATAACCAACAGAGGGGACATATGCGTAAGTGTTTTGAAATCATTAATTTAACAGCATCTCAACAGATCGACACCACAATCAGCAGTGTTAGGAGGATCTAAATTGGCTGCGACTGGTGTCAAAGTGTTTTTGCCATCTTGTTAGAAAATAGTACAAAGTAGACGACTCCTGCACAAGTTTAGCATGCCCCATCTGCGTCGCCGTGTTTAAAACGACATTAACACCATTAGCCGTCTTCAGTTGAACGAAGTTACAAAATCGAATCTTCCTCGATGAGCCGTATCATTTCCCCAGCGTCAGATAATCCGCTTCCCAAGACAATTTTGTTTCAACTGAACAACGGCATTGGCTCAATACAGCACGCCGTTTTTCAAAAGCCCTTGTTAATTCTGCTGCTCTGTTTTTTCCGTGTCTCTTCGAAAAGAACCTTCATCGGAGGGACGTTAATAGGACGATGCCTGTCTTTGCCTCCTTTCAAAACAACAGCAACGCCTTTTTAAACCGTTAAATAAAAGTCAAAATGGCGGGTTGAAGCCATGAATACACTAACACACTAATGCGTTTTAATAACAGAATGATACACTTATTCTAACCCCCCCCCCCCCCCATAAAAGCATGTCTCCTCTCTTTATAACCATGTGTGCACCACCACCAAGTATGACAACGTGGCCTGTGAACCTAACCCCGTCCTCGCACGCGCGCCCCTCTCCCCAGCTGAAAGCCGTGCACGAGCAACTGGCGGCGCTGTCGCAGGCGCCCGGCAGCAAGCCCAAGCGGGCCAAGGAGAAGGACAAGAGGAGGGAGGGGCGGCCGGGAGAGGAGAAGAGGAGCTCCAAGCCCGCCCGGCCGGGCCAGCCGAAGAAGACCTCCAAGAAGTCCTCCAGCAGCAGCCTCAAGTACGCACCCACTGTCGTGCGCGCTCAGCACCGTGCACGCCCTCCACGTCCCACGCCCATAGCTTTTTTTTTTGTCAGTACAAAAAGGTGTACCAACGCATTAGAGGGACCCGTAATAAAGTCCTCTCGGTTGGCTGTGTGGTCGTCACGTGTCTTTCTGGACTCTATCCACTTGTGACACCCCGAGTGGGAGTGTCTACCCAGCTGGACGATGCCCGCTCGCCTCACAGCCGGAAGACGGATCTATCCCCCCCCATCCCACTCTTAACTTGTGCCGTCACAAACGGGGAGATTTTGACACGGCTTGTAATGGCTCGTCGACGTCACACCTTATGGCGGAAAAGGGGGGGGTCCTTGAACTTGTAAATACAGATGCTTAGGGTGAAATGTCGGCACCGCTAAATTGTTTAACTAAGGACAACCAGAATGTCGCCTGGAAAAAGGATTAGCCTTGTAAAGTGGAGGACTGTACACATAACCTTTCACTTTGTATATTTGACCGAACGATGCGACCACACCCCTCGTTGAACACTTGCTTATCCAATACACATCCTTATGTATACATGTGTGACTGTATGTCTGGGCCCTCGTCTCTAAAACGCTTCTCCGTCTTTCCGCGGACCCCTTTCTGCAAGGAAGGGGCCGAGGGAGTACGACTCTGACGACGAGTCCCTCCCCATGACCTACGACGAGAAGAGGCAGCTGAGCCTGGACATCAACCGCCTGCCGGGGGGCAAGCTGGGCCGGGTGGTCCGCATCATCCAGACCCGGGAGCCCTCCCTGAGGGACTCCAACCCCGACGAGATCGAGATCGACTTCGAGACGCTGAAGCCGTCCACGCTGCGCGAGCTGGAGCAGTACGTCAAGTCCTGTCTGTACAAGAAGATGAGGAAACCGGGCGGTGAGTTGTTGGGGGAGGGGGGGGGTGTCAGACACTCACAAGTCAAACGTGTCAGACACTCACGAGTCAAACGTGTCAGACAATCGTGTCAAACATTGTCAGACGCACACGTCAAACATGTCACACAAAGGTGAAGTTTGTTCACACAAAGTACTGTAAAAACTAGATGTGTTTACACTGCGTCTTTATACATGTCTCACTTTCACAGCGGGTTTAACATGATGAAAATAAACATTTATTTCAGTAGTTTTATTAATTCATGAAGACGTATAAAGTTTTTCATAGAGTGCTTTGCAAAGAACACACACACACTTTACATTATAAGAAATGCAGTACACAAAAACAAAGAACAAGGAAACAAAAAGCGTTTGGCCAGGTGTACTTACTCGGACTCACACCTGTGTGTTTACTTCCTGTTCCCCAGAGGAGGGAGCGGCTGGGAACAGCGACAGCAGCAGTTCGTCTGACTCAGCCAGCAGTAGCTCCAGTGATTCCAGTTCAGACAACAGTGAGCCCGACTGAGTTCCATGGTACGTCTTCTGTTCTAACCCAGTTTGTCGTGTTTTATTCATACAACTTTTAACTTCACTGTGACATTGGTTTAACTGTTTAGAATGGCCCAAAAATAAATAGCAGACGAAAAAACATGTGTTCATACATCATATACCAGTCTAAAGCAACGGGAAAAGTTGAAAAAGCAAGATTTAATAACTTGGGTTTATTTTGCTTCGGAATGTAAAATGTTCCCTACGTCCCCTTATCACTCAAGATAAACTATGTGAGGACATATATTGGTTCCTTCACAGCTAGGCCGTGCCCTTTTTTTAGATGTAATTAAATGGCATTTCGCTTGAAAGTGCAATATCCGCCGCGGGCGCTGCTCATCATAAACACCATCCATCCTGAGACGGCGTGATGAACAGCTTGTTCTGCCACGCGCCCAATAGACCCGTGACTCATAACCCCCCCCGACCGGAGCTGATGGCCAGCGCTCTGCCACGTTCTATCACCTCCTCCACGCGGTCCCACACACCCAGCACTGGCGCTATTGTCGACTCCACTCACTGTCGCCTCCTTCGCTGTGTGGCTTTATTTATTGTGAATGAATGGCGTAGTAGCTCGAACAATGTCCACAGCTTGACCCCCGTCCTTGAGCAATACGGCCCTAACCCAGCCAGCTCCATAATACACTCACCTTAAAGGAAATAACAGTACGGGGCTGTGGATGAGAGAGTAATAGGAAATGGAACGTAATGCGACAAAGTGACAAAGTGGTTTAAAGAAATGACGGATTTGAGAATAGGTTCTAAATTGAGGAAGGGCTGTGGCTTCTCCAGTTTGATGGTTGATGTAGGAGAAGCTTTCTTATAGTGCTGTTCACACGGGCTGCATACAAACGTGTGTGTGTGTGTGTGTGTGTGTGGCACCAATAATGGCCATGACATTTCATTATACAATTGTAACTAAGGTGGATACTGCAAGAACTGAAACGAAACACTTCCATTTAATAGAAATACCAAACTGATGACTTTTTCTTCTTATTCCACCTTTTGTTGTTCCAGATCGTGGAGCGAGATAACGGACAATGTGATTAGAGCAGTACAATGAGGCACGACCTCCATCTTATAGTTTGTGTTGTCATGGAAACCACATTAGGGGGAGGGAGGGGGCGGCCCTCCTGAAGGTTCTGCTCTACCGACGAGTCTCCCTGGATATGTCACACGTCCATCGTGACATCCACCCTGACACGAAGTCCACCCACACAACAATCACAACATCGTCATGATCTCCTGTCGCAATATCTATCGCAATACCCAAATTGACACAATATCCACCATGATATGATGCTATCCACTCTTTAATCTGTCACGATATCCCACACAAATATACCACCACCTCCATCGTGATACTCACCACATCTATGTCATGACCTCTCTATCGCGATTTATATGGTGATATCCACAATCACATGTCCACCACAATGTATATCATGATACCCACCACAATATATTGCCGTCGATCTATATCGCGATATCCATCATGATCGTCCATGTAGGCAGGATGCTGTAAAAAGGGGTGTGTGTGCGTGCGTGCGTGCCTGCGTGTGTGTGTGTCACACACTCTTGTTTTGTTGTACAGCCGATCCGATGTGCATATCTGTGTGGTCCATGGCAGCTGAAGGTCTTTCAACCTCTACACATTTGTTTTGTACAAAAGAAAATTTAATCTGACCGCATGATTGGATGGATTTGAATGTTGGTGCATAGTCTTGAGTGTGTGTGTGAGGGTCAGTTTGGGTTATGATCACTGATTAAAGGTTGTGAGGAATCTGTCGTAGGTGGAGGTTTAAGACGTGTCTACCTTAGTGGTGAGGGGCTCCTTAGTGTCTGAATGTATGGTGAAGTGGCTCCCTGTTGAACTCAGTGAATAGACTTATCCTGCTCTGGTTCTCTGCTCGGAAAAATATGGTTTCAATAACTTTTTTGGAAAAATGTAAAATACATTTTATAAAAATAAACGAAAACAAAACAAACAAAAAAAGGATATTCTCTGTTATATTTATTTTTATGCCCAGATATCTATGTTCACGTTTCTCCGCCTTAAGTTGTCTGTTATAGTTTTTTTCATTTTGTCGTTTTTTTTCTGAATGTTTTCTCATTGGTCAAATGCTGACCAAGAACATGTATATAAATATATAGATATTTTCAAATCTAACTTCTTTTTTATGCTTTTGTTGTAATATGATAGCCTCTTTTTATATATATAAAAAAGGATTTCTACTTTTTATTTTTAACATGCATGGAGATTTGTTGTACCTCAATTTAGCTTTCTTTTTTTAAGTCTTGTTTTAAGGTGTCTTCTTTTTATGTTGCCCATAAAAGGACTTGTGTATCCTCTGTAAATAAGTTTAGGCTTGCTCATGTAAATGTCTGCCATAATCAACGAGTAGAAGTTATCATTTAATGTTTCTGCAAAACTGTAATAAGAGCTAACTTCCTTTTTGGTTTTTCTTCAATAAATACAACAAGAAGCCTGACAAATGTTTTGTGTGAAAATATATAAATTTTAATGTAAGGCATTTACTGCATAATTCAAATCTTTCATAATTTGCTATCCAACTAGATTATATTGACCTCTGGCAATCACTTCCACTTTAAACTCTGCCAACATCATCCCTCAACCAGATGTTACAACCACCGACACGATTTGTCCCTCATTGTTTAAACAGCTGTTATTTACATGGATTTTTTTTTTTGGTATATTTCATACGGATTTTGTTGATTTAAATACATGACTAATTGTGCTTTAATGATCACTACTTATGAAGAATGCTAAATGTACCTGCAACTCCCTAAACATCCGAGAGAGGGCACCCGTGTGACGCATTTGCGACGCGTATTTGCAGTGATGTGATAATTTATGTTTAGCCTCGCAAAAAATGTTTTTTATTCTAGAAATTTGTCGTTTTAGCATGAAAGATTCAATTTATTTTTGTCTTGGCCGGGTTTCGTGTCAATACCGTCTATCAAAAAACAAAAGAAATCAGTTGCTGAGGTTGAACCTTTACCTACTCTTTCCCCACCACAGGGTGCAAGACATCTGCCGTCCAGCTTTACAGGTGGGTCTACTAAGCTCTTACGTTTTTCATCGATTCGATACACATTCCAATTATACATTCTCCGCAACTTCCACTAGGCATGAAAAGGTTGTTGATTTGCAGATCTGATCAAAAGGTTCACATCGAGCATGTCGACCCGGAGTCGGAACCTCATGATGAGGGATGCGGCACGCAAGCAAGCATGACTCCACCGCTGATGTCAAGGGAACCATGATCATGCCTCTGTTTATATGTATTTATGGCTCTGGATTCAATCCCCAATGTCTGCAAGACTGCCACCTTATACGGCAGCCCCCCTAGACTAATACATAGTACAGCATTTCATCTGAATTTAGTAAATAGGCTTGAATTCAAAGCTAAATGACTACTAACTAATAGGCCTGTGCACGGCAATGTCCATTTCGTGTTGCAAGAGATGCGGACGTCTCAGTCCAGTGGAGGGAGCATACTCAATGTATGGCAGCACAGGGGGAGAAGTGTGCTTTTGTAAAGTGAACATCCATAGCCAATGAGCTGCAGGCTGCAGCAAGGCTATAGTTTTGGGTTGTAGAGGTTTCCTGTCTCTTCCGTGGATGACCCCCTTGCAGGTGGGTTGCACATTGTTAACCAATGTGACGGGCAAAACCAACGTGACGTGCACAACCAATTTACTAGCCTATTAGGCAGAATTGTTAACACATTTTGGAGTCATGCCAACCATTCAGTGATATGAACATGTACCACTTGCATGGCTGTCGGGTGGCATTTTAATTAAGGAAGTTTGAAAGTTGTCAGGTGGTGCAGTTGGGTGTCTTTAGGCTTTATTCTGTTGATTTCCCCCACATTGAGTGACTTGGCTGGAGGCAACATTTGTCAGTGTCGCCGATGAGTGACTGGGGACCTTTTTAAAGTACGAATTATGCGGTTCATAACAACTTATCGTAGTTTATATTTGACCAGTCGATGTGATCGGACCTGGTCCTTCTTGAGCATCCGCTGACAGTGCGATGAGTCCGCTCATGTAATGCGCGCACCGTGCGTCAGAGGGCGCACCTCCTCAACGCTCACGTTTCACATATTTTGCCTTAACTTCCCCTTTGTGTGTGTGCGTGTGTGTAGTAGTAGTGTTACCTCTGGGGCTCGTAGTATAGCGATCCCGATGAAAAGTAGTTTATTTGCATGGAGCGACGCAGCTCGTTCGCGGTGATAAACGCGTAAAACAAGCGTTTTGTTTTTTACGCGTTGATCAACAGCCCCCCCAGCGCGGCGGGCAGGGGAGCTGGGACCACCAAACATCAGCCTCAGTGCGTTCATAGTGGAGACCAGGCGAGGCAGGACGCGGACCAGAAGAGAAGAGAACAGAGACCAAGAACACCACAGAGAACACCAAGTGACCGGGAGCTGCTCATCCACAACCTCCTCTCGATTCCAGGGCGCAAAGTACACTCCATGGATTAAGGATCGTGTCGTAAACGCTGTGTTCGTGGATGTTTTTCCGCTGGCTTGGAGAGGGATGTGTGGAGGGTGAAGGATGATCAGAGCTGGCTGTTGGTCCGTGGGCTGACTGTTTGCTGGGAGTAACAGGGATCGGAGATGTTCTCTCAGTTCTTGCGGATTTAGAGACAAGATCCGTGCTTTGTTGTACGCGTTTGGGTTTTGGCACATAGCGGACTCTAATCGGACTATGGTGTTTGGTTTGATGAGGCTGAGGATCGGGGGTCCCGGGGACGTGCTTCATCACCCCTCATCCTCATCCTAATGCTGTTGGTGATCCCCACGCTGTGATGGGATGGGTTTAGTATGACAACAAACTTTTTGAGGATGAAGAAAAGGAAATCCTTGTAGGATAGTTTTTCTTTCGGTCTTGTTGTCACTGAAGTGTACTTTTCACGGGATATAGAAGCTTTTTTGAACACCTATCGCTCTTCCAACGAGGCACCCCTGAAGGTCTCGGAGTGGGGGGACATGTCCAGGACACCCTAGAATAGCATCCGGTTTTGACACAGATTTGCTCTGTAATACGGATATTTGCATACGGAATTTACTCTCACATTAGCCAGGTGTCGAGCTTGGTACTTTGGTTTGTGTGTGAGGAAACGCCAGCCCCACTACTAGGACATGGAGGAGTGGAGGCAATGCGGGCGCTGGTTGATCGACTGCAAGGTCCTACCGCCCAACCACCGGGTCGTATGGCCCTCGGCCGCCGTCTTCGACCTGGCCCAGGCGCTCCGGGACGGGGTGCTGCTGTGCCAGATGCTGCACAACCTCTCCCCGGGGTCCGTGGACCTAAAGGAGATCAACTTCAGACCTCAGATGTCACAGGTGAGGCAACGCACATGTGTACACACACACACACACACACACACACACACACACACACACACACACACACACACACACACACACACACACACACACACACACACACACACACACACACACACACACACACACACACACACACACACACACACCTGGTCAGAATATCAGAAATTCCTCTATTTCAGATCGCAACAGCACACTCCATACTCTTATTCAAACAACAAACGACAAAACTGTCAAGTTCTCCAAAAAGACAATGGTTTCTCTGTTTCTTTATTGTTCTGCTCAACAAAACAGTTTGATATTAGAAGATAACACTATGGATAGGTGTCATTTCTGGGCATAAACTACTGTTCTGTGCGTGTGTACAGGCTGCTTTCAGATTTACAACGTGGTGAGCGTTTATAGTAACAGTGAACGACGCCAATGTTGACTCTGGACGATCAAACGCTGATCATGATCAAACAATAATGTAGTATTACTCCAGTTACACATAGTTGGCCGACTATTAAGTGGACACACACCATAGCTGTATCAGACTGACAGACAGACAGACTGTGTGTGTGTGTGTGTGTGTGTGTGTGTGTGTGTGTGTGTGTGTGTGTGTGTGTGCGTGCGCGTGCGCTTCATGTTGCCAAGTCCTGTATGGAGGTAGCTCCTCTTGAAAACTTGGTTATATTTTGAGCCTGAGCCGAAATCACTGCGACAGAGCCATTATGGTAAGAGGAATCTTATCTACTAACCCCATCTCCCTTATTTCTGTAGCTGCTGGGTTGTCCGTCCAGTTACTTCTTAGAAACTTGCAAGCGCAGAACTTTCTTATTCATTACTCTGATTCTGAATGTGTGATTTCGTTATCGTCAGCCTAACTTGAAAAGATCGCTCTAATTCAAGGTAAAGAGACGTTCTCAGAAAATGTCCTACCTATTTGATTTGATTTCCGGGTGCCACTTCAACCCAGCTGGATATGTGCTGTCTCTTCAGCTTCATAGCAATTCAAATAAGGCCCAGACCCATCAAATACCAGGGAAGATCATTTCTGGAGATAACACTGTTATCTAAAGGGTTTGCTCAGAAAGTCGCTCAAGTAGTAACAGGACTACTGTGTGCTTCTGTGAGACCAAACCACTCCTTAAATACACACATACATACAAAGAGCATCCTTATGTATAAATGTGTGAGTGTATATGTCCATGTCTTGTTCATGATCTTTATTTCAATGCCCTAGTCATTCAAAAGGTCCTTGGTTCGAATCCCTATCCCAGCACTCGACCTGTAACCATTCCTTGAGCAAGGTGTCCTAACCCCCCATCCCTAAAGAAACCAACATGTGATCGCTTTGGATCAAAGCGATTAACCAACAAAACACATTGATGCCCCGCCCTCCTGTCTATCAGCCCTTCCTCCTCTGGCTGTCTGTCCTGTCTGTTCCATGCTTCCTGCCTGGTTACCACCAGCAGCAGCAGCAGCAGCAGCAGCAGCAGCAGCAGCAATAGCAGTGTCTCGGGCCCAGGCCCTGCGCAGCTACTGGCTTCCATAATTACCACACAACGCCGGGCTGGCGTCATCATCGCAGAGCTTTGATCCGCCCACCAGCCCTCGCTCCCCGGCCCCGCTGCTGGGAAAACTGCGGGGGCGGCACTGGTGGTGCTGGTGGTGGCTGTGGGAGCGATGGGATGCGGGGTGTCTGGGTGGATGGGTGGGTGGGGGTGGGGTGGTGGATGGTTTGTGTGTGGATGTGGATGTGATGTTAACTTGTGTGTGTGTTTGTGTAAGGTTATGTTGTGTGTGTATGATCAGTTATGTGTGTGTGTGTGTGTGTGTGTGTGTGTGTGTGTGTGTGTGTGGGTGTCGATCAGTTGTGTGTATGTGTGTATAAGTGGGTGTGTTTGTGTGTGTGGTGGGTCCCGATTTGACAAATTGGGTTAAACAAAATCCTGGCAGCATTGCAGAGGTTTGTGATTTATGAAGAGGAAAAGGTGTGTGTGTTTATGTGTGTGTGGTCTAAACACTGAGAGAAGTCTAATACACTGGCCCGGCCAAACAGAGAGAGGGAGGAGAGAGGGAGTGAGAGAGCGAAAGAGGGAGAGAGGGAGGAGAGGAAGGGGGAATGGGCTGATTACATTATTTTCTGTGGACAAAAGTCATCTTCTTTCAACGGCTCCATTTGGTGTGTGATTGATAGTTTCAAACATGCACTCCCCTCCTCCCCTCCCCTCTCTCGCTCTCTCCCTCTCACTCCCTGAATATCACTTGGTATTAAATCTGCCCTCCCATTATGGCCTGGATCTCGTGGATGTGTGTGATTTGCGGCGGGCCTGACGTTGATGTTGGCTGTGGCACAATGACCCGGGCTGAAGTGGTTGTGCTTTGGGGGGCTGCTGCTGCGGCGGCGGCGGCTGCTGCTGCTGCTGCTGCTGCTGCTGCTGCTGCTGCTGCTGCTGCTGCTGCTGCTGCTCCAGCCGTGCAGAGCTGTTTCTTCCTTCTCTCCCTGTTCACTCTTTCTCTTTGTGACCCAACGATGTCGTCACAGGTGTCACGGTTTAAAGTAGACGACATGAACACACTCTATACTCGGTTGTAGCGTGCGCGCAGCGATACGGCTATCAGATGTCAGATAACGGCGTTTGTTGCTGGCCCTCCCATAGCTACTCGGCTGTGTCCCGTTTTTAATTACATGCTTTGATTATTCTGTGGCTCACTGAGCAGTCGCTTTGGATAAAACGATCCGCTTCGCTGATACATGGGTTTAGGGCTGGACGATATGGCCCAATATGATTTGACTATATGTTATTTTTATATTGATCGATAATTATCACGATATATATTAAATGATAATAATAATGCTAAATTTGACAGTTTTACGATTATCCTCCAGAACCCTAAAGAAACCAGATTGTTAATTATGGTTAATTAGTTAACCATATAATATATTATGGCCATTAATTATGGCTATTATATGCAATTATTTATCATCATAACGAATTGATGACAAACATTTCCAAGCACCAACATGGCTTTGTGTTAAACGCTGACTAAATTTATAAATGACACATATAATAATGTAAACAACAGCTGTGATTCCCGTTACATTGAATGCCTGGATTTCAAACGTCTCTCAAACATTTTAGAGAGAGTATAGGCAAGGCAAGGCAAGGCAACTTTATTTATATAGCACTTTTCATACACAAGGCAGACTCAAAGTGCTTCACATATAAACATTGTTATACAATAAAATAAAATAATAGATAAGTAAAAGAAAACATATGCAAAGAAATGAGTAAAATAGAAAGTGCAATGTATTTAAGATCAGATCAACAGTCTCTCTGGTATCCGCGTCGGGACTCCAACCCGACCTAAAAGGAACTTGGTACTTTCTCTGGGACTCCAACCCGGATTCTAGTAACCCTTATCCTTTCTCTCTGGTATCAGATCATGTATCTTTCTGGTAAAAATAGAAAATTTAATTGAAAGTTAAAAAGGCTTTTTAGTAAGTAAAATTGAAAGTGCAATGTATTTAAGAAAGTGAGAAAATTAAATTGAAAGTTAAAAAGGCATTTTAGTAAAATAAAGGTAAAGTATTTAAGATTTAGCAGAAAGCTAAAGCAAACATAAAAGTCTTCAATCTTGTTTTGAAGGTGCTCAGAGTTGGGGCAAGTCTTAAATCCTCAGGGAGTTTATTCCAGCTATTTGTTGCTAAATCCTGCTTTCCCATGTTTCGTGTTTACTCTGGGGATAATTAACAGATTGGTCTCAGAAGATCTTAGTGTTCTAGAAGGCTTATGTAGTGGAAGCATATCAGTTAAATATTTTGGGCCTAAACCATGTAGGGATTTATAGGTTAGCAACATGATTTTAAAATCAATTCTCTGACCTACAGGAAGCCAATGTAACGATTTAAGTTGGTGTAATATGTTCAAATTTGTTGGTCTTTGTTAAAACTCTAGCAGCAGCATTCTGAACAAGCTGAAGCTTCCTTAGAGTTTGTTTTGGGAGACCTGTAAGGAGACCGTATACTGAACATTGATCAAATGAAATGTGTAATCAACTGCTAGAGAGAGAGTAGAGCTAAGGGAGTGGTATACAGGAGAGATATCTTCGCAAAAGCAGTGCATACTTTACATCCATGATACTCATTAGCTCATTGAAGCCCTGTTATTCTACCATGTTTCTCGCCTTCATAGCTTTAGCGAAACAGTACCTAATTGCACTTGCTATTTCTTTGTATCAATGTATGTATTTGCCTAAAATTTTTTTTTGCTGGTTGTTGAACTTCACAAGTTTGACTAGCATTAGGCCTGGGCTGTGGGCTAAGACTTGGGGAGAGGCTGTGGCTAAACTCAAGCCTTGGCAGGAGTGCTCTGTGGGGTGGTGCCTTTGATGGTGGCAGACTCGTTGGTGGTGTTTCACATTCTGCTTGGTCTGCTCATCCAGTCCTACATGTGTTACACAGAGCACCTGGTTTGGGCGGCATAATTCAAGGTTAGAACTTGACTGAATCCGACCCAAATATCCTAGTTGTCTAGGTTTGATCGACTGCTAGTCGGTTTGATGATAGCATGGTTAATACGGGATCTGATGATGTCAGTCTCGGCACATCAACAACCATCCAAACCGGGGATGTTGGTGGTGGATGCTGGATTCGTTCCACTGGGGTGCATGGAGGGGAGGGGCAGGGGCAAGCACCTCTGCTATTTATCTCCTTTCATCTCCGCGGCCCCAACAGCGCGGACATGTTGGGCGGAAGATAATTAGCCAGCTTGTTTATGTGCCGGTGCAAAACATGAATCAATCATTGACTTTGATGCATGCTTTTTTGCAAATATAGTTTAATGATATTCAACTTGAGGTGATCTTTCTAAGAGCTCACATTCTGCTCAAAAGCGATTGTATTGTATTTGTTTTTCGAACAAATGCATATGTATTGCGCTTTTAAGCAAATGCATGGATGCATTTTCGGATTGGGGGAAAAGTTGTAGGTAATTTATGTATATTGTATGTAAATTCAAGTTCAAACCTGAGGCCAGGCACACTCTACTTCAATTTAAGTGCCTGGCCCAAGGGCGTCTTTTGGACGGAACCTTGTTTTAAGACGAAACCTATGCATGTTTTGATTCGCCCCTCACCTGCAACGCTGGAAAATACTGTTGACTTTTTTATATTTTTATACTCAACTATTAATATAAACATGCCCTTTAGTCAAACACATAATTCATCCCCATGAATCCAAATGAGCTATTTGGCGGCCGACAATGGAGAGAGATGGATGGTTTGAATCTGCCTGGGGTTTGAATGGCTGCGTCTGGGTGTGAGTAAGAGTTATAGTGGAACACTCAGTGCACTTCCTGTCGACCACAGCTTCCTGTAATCCACTACACAATAAGACCGGAAGCAGCACCGTTTCAAAGTCTGTCCATTTGTGACCCAGATGTCTGATGGACTGTTCGTTCCAGCCTAACCAGCTGATACAGTCAACAAATTGGCTCCTTCCAGCCAGTTAGACTCCTCCCACATTGTGATGTCACAGACTTTGGAATGGCTCATTAATTGATTGTCAACATGACAGATGATTGTAAAACATGGGCTCTTTTAAAAGGCATTAGCTGTAGTTAATACACTTTGCTGCGTTTAGTTGCTGCGTGAGGTTATGTGGCCGATGGAGTGAATTCAAAGCATTTTCACAATAAGAGCACGTTTGCTTTTGGTTAGCTAGTTACTGGAATCAGAACATTTCATCTGAATAAATCCAAAAGATAGGAATCTGAAAGAGGAGTGAACGGCTAAACAGAACACATTTGGTTTGGCAGAGTTGTTGAGGACGTTGCAGAAATAAGATCGTTGGTGGATTCCTCAGAGAGAAGCTGTGGGAGTAACCTTGAGGTCAGGGAAATGCATCTGAAACAAATCTGACTGCAACGCTTCTCACAATGTAGGCCTGCATCAATGACTGTACCACTTCTAAACATGCTCTATGGGCCTGAATTTAGGACTGCCTGCCCACGGACTAACGCCTTAGTGTAAGCAAGGCTTTACCGTTGAACATGGTAAATGAATCCTAGACTATGGTATACACTTAAGAATGCATCATTGAACATGATAAATGATTCATGGACTTTACCTACCATAAATCTGAGGCTGTACCATTTCCATTCGTCAATAGGGCTAATTCTCAGACTGCAATTTAACATGTTTCGTAAATAGACTAAATCTAAGTAATTGTAAGGATGTACGGTTAACATGTTAACTAGGCGTGGAACGTGCCACGCCTCTAGCTGGCTGGGCTGCTAAGTGGAAGTCTGATTAGCATAGCGTCTTTGGGGAAGCGGTGGGTTTGTTTAGTGGATGCTGAGCCCGGGGCTACGCGTCGGAGAGACCAAGGTGTGTTCTCCACACTCTCTCCATTGTGTGCTGTTCTGCTCTGTTTTCTTTATGTCTTTCTGATCCTCCCGCTTCCTGCTGCTGAGGGGGGTGTGAATACCTTGGGAATGACTCAGGTCTGGGGGTCAGTGTGCGAATGTGTGTTTCTTTCTGTCTGTCTGTCTGTCTGTCTGTAGGCACGCCTGTGTGTTTGTGTGTGTGTGCTTCTATATGCACACCTGTGTTGACTGTTTAAATTCATGTGTGTGTGTGTGTGTTTGTGCATGGTTGTGAGGTGAGAGAGAACTTGCACGTGTGTGTGTGTGTGTGTCCGGGATTGACGATATTGACGTCTGCTGAACGCTTTCAGTGTTCATGCTTACTGAATGTTACATTAATTTGCATACCGCTCAACATTTGGGTCGATATATATATATATACATAATCACAACGAAAGAGGTCAGGACTCAAATACGCACGGCGCCGTTCATGGTGAGGTCTATACATATCTCATGCTGCAGAGCTGCTTCACATCGGGAACATCTCCAGCCAATCCCGGGCCAGTTTAGCGGAGACATGGCGGGAGTGGCTCTGATTAATCCTAGCCCCGCCCACCGTATCGCAAATCTCTGACCTCATTCTCTCTCCTTCCGCTCTCCCAGCGTCTCCTGCTGCGGAGAGAGGGAAGGGAGGTGGGTGGTTGGGTGTGTCAGTGAACCACACGCACTCATCTTCTCAGGGGTGTTGGCTAATCTCTGTGTTTGGCCTACTGTTGCCCTTTGACCCTCTCAGGAAGTGGGATGCAGGGTTGCAGACGGACAGTCCAGAAAATGATGTCTCATGTCGTTTCCTCACTTATTTTCCTTGACCTTGATGGAACACGTCATGAGGTCAAGGAAAGACGGGAAGGAGAATTCATGAGGGCTTAGGAGAAGACATCCGCAGTGCTAAGAGAGTCTGACTGCATTGAAGCTAGGCTACGTCGTTATGCGACAAAAGGGAAACTAAATAGCCCCGTTGACAATGTGGCTCACGCTCCCAATCAGTTGGATTGCATGAACGTTTGAAGATTTGTTTTTCGTTAATTGACGGTTTGTGCGTCGTTTTAATGTTTCCTGCCGCAAGGAATTGTGAGACGGCATTATCTCCTTTCGTTAAGGATGGTCCAGTCGGTGTACCCTATGCTGAATGAGATAAGAAAGGAAGCGTTGAAGCACCTTTCCTTAGCATTTAGAGAACTCAAATACCTCTCATCGTGGCTGCCACCTAAATACTTGTGGGTCTGCACACTGTGGCTGTGGGTCCGGAGCCTTCCTCAGCAGAAGAGACCGGCCAACCGCAGGTATTGCGGCTCTGACGGAGGTGGTGAGGAATGCTCCGGAGCCGACTCAATAAAGGCCCATGGGAATAGAGAAATGGTTTCAGTTTTAAAGTTTCAATATTACTGAAAAATATGCAATAAGAAAAACATTTGATGACTTCAAACATAGCTATGATTGTAGGTAGACAACGTTTACCGTCCTTTTCATCTTTCTCTATTTTATTAACCTTATGTTTATTCACCAGGATTAGGAGTAGCATAAATATATACGACAGCAATAAATGTGCTAGAAGCGAACAGCTACATGTACGTTACACTCCCTTCCTCGTCCAGCGGTCCTGGAACGCACCGAGACGCTCACACAGCAGCTCAGGGCTTGTGTGTAACATTCCTGGGCCTGTTTCAACATTCCTGAGGGGACGGCGCCGAGTCGGAAACACGAGCCCCCCGCGAAATGGGCGGGAAAAGTCCTCCTCCTTAATGAACGGGCTTGTCATGCCGTCAGGAGGGAGACATGATGTCGTCATAAGGCATCACATGAAGCGTGGAGCCTCGCTTGGTAAAATCACCGGCTACCCCTTCTCTCTCTTTCTTGATTTTCTTTGCGCTATACTGACTAAGCATGTTTTTTTTTTGGTTTTGGGGAAATATAGTTGCCACGGCAACAAGTCTTTAATCTTAAAAGCCATGCTGGTGCCTCCGGTGTCCCTGGGATAGTTTTTGCACCGTAGGGGCATCGACTTGCATCTAGTACTATTTACTACTTAGTCATTTGTCCGGCGGCTTTTTCCAGTGAACTGAGATACATCATTAGGGAGCTAGGGGGTTGGGGCGTCTTGCTCAAAAAAGTATTCCTTCAAGCACAGAGTGCCCTTACATACATGGTGCTTTACATGTATGCGGGAAATCCCCCTTTCAAGACATTCAAAGAACACTCATTTCAAACGGACATGTTGGTACTAAAGGACAACCCAGTACCTTTCCAGCTCCAGACTGGGAGTCAGGCACCCACCACCACTACACTGCCCTGTCCTCCCCACATGTCTCTATATTTCCAACACCCCTCGGGCCAAACTCTTTAAGTTTTCCCCCAGTATGGCGCGCTGCTGTTGCTGAATGCCTCTCTCAAGAGGACAGGCTGGGGATAAATCTGTGCCGAGCGAAACATGACATACTTCCCTCCAGACGGAGCGAGTGGAGCGCGGTGTGGGGAGGGTTTGAGCTCTGGGATGCCAGCAACACACCGAGCTGCAGCTGCGGCGCTTGCTGTGGGTGATGAGAGTGGACATGCGGGCGGACACAGAGACACGTGGAGCTTAGCATCCGCCTAGCGGCCGTCTGGCTCCTAAACCACAGCTGGACGGGGTCAACTGGGGGGTCAGGAGGTAGACTGGGTGGGCTAGTAGTAACCGGTACATTGCTAGCTCAATCCCCAGCTGTCGCTGTGTCCCTTGCATCGTTGACGTCGCCGTCGGCGTGTGAATGTGTGCATGAACGGGTGAATGTTCTATTGTGAAGCGCGTCGAGTGGCCACTGGGAAGAAAAGCGCAATATCAATACAGTACATTTGACTGCATTCAGTTCTCCCACCCATCTAGCGTTAAGCACCCAGATGGAGCCAAGATGGCCGCTCAGTGACTAAGGCTTATGGGGGCTCCTTATAGCCTCCTTATATCCTTATGGAGGCGATGGCCACCTTACATTTATGAGGAAGATGAAGCAGATCGTTTGTAACTATAGATGCCCTGTTTTTCTCTCGTTCCCTGCATAGTTCCTACAAAAGTCGTATATTAATATTCCTTCGTTCTTTCTTCATCGGTAAATGCGACCGGTTCCTCTCGTTTAGGTTTTGAAGGGTTGGTGGGGATTCCATCGTGCGTTTTGGTCATTTGGTGCTCTGGGTTTTTTGGTTGAGGACTGTTTTCAGTTGCTTTCTGGGAATTGTTTTTAATCACATTCAGACTTTGATTGGATGAGATTCGATCCAGTGGTTTAGTTATGTAGTGCTTTGGTGGTTTACGGGTACCCTGTGTTGCGGCTCATTAACGTTTTAATTGAAGATTTGACATTTCCGGGGACATTGTTACTCCTCATTTGAGTTGTAATTAAAGAATGAGTGCTGTGGTGTCTTATGGGGACTTAACTACATTCGGGTTCAATTTGTTAGAACAGAAACATGATCTGAACAATTCACCAACTGGCGTCGGCGTTGGTGTGTTCTGGATAAAACCGTGGGCATGCAGGTTATGATTGTCTGACCAGAAGCAGGGTCCTGGAATTCGTTTGTTCCTGTCCATTCAGATCTAGTTTGAAGATTGGTTTCATGATGTTATGCGAGGGGCACCAGCATTTCTGCTAGTGATTGAAGATTGTCCTTTCTGTGGCTTCTTCTTCTGGGGGCCGGTTTGTTCCTGCTAGGGCGTGTTTGTTGGCTGCTGTTCCGGTGAATTGATCGGGCTCTGCCTCTACATTGGTCAGGGGACAGATAAGGATCTCAGTCCATCGCGCGCACACACACACACACACACACACACACACACACACACACACACACACACACACACACACACACACACACACACACACACACACACACACACACACACACACACACACACACACACACACACACACACACACACACACAGTGGAATAAGCCACCTCCTATTTCCTCCCAACTTTCGTGTCATCCCCTTTCATCGATGTCTTCAAATCGGTCCACGCGTGCCTTCCACGTTCATAGCGTGGACGGGCTTAAGAGGTGTTCATGTTCACGGTTTGTTGCAACAACGGTGCACCTTTTCATTTCCCCGTACAGCCCTCAGCCCTTAACAACAGCGCCACAGAGAGTGCCGATATCCCATTACGGAACGTCTATTGATCAGGGCATATAATTGGCCGTGCAGTAGGAAGTGCATGGAGGTAGGGTTACAGCATTAGAGGCAGTCCCGTGAAAGGGCCAGTTATTGATTTTTTTTTCCCTCCTCCGCTGGCGCTCCTGTTAATCATGCAAACAAAGGGAGTCAGTGTGTTGGGCCGGAAAAGGGTCACTTCCTCTCCCCTCTCTCCGGCTTTTAGTTTACACCGTCTGCTGCCATTTCTATTTTTGCGTCTTCTGGTATGCCAGGAATTCTGGGTATTTTTGCCCCAGTCTCTGAATCTCAAATGTTGTCGATTGGGTGATTTTTGTTTTCTTGTTTGGTGTCTTGCGGTATTCAACGAAGCCCGATAGAGATTTACTTCATAAGAGGTGGTTTCAGATTTGAGAACAGCTTCGGTACGTTGTAAGGCAGGATTCAAAATGGTTACTAAAACAGTTACGCTATAGAGTAGATGTGGCAACAGCAAATTTGAAAATGATCATTCTTCCGCCAATAGTAAAGTTCATCAAGACAGCAAAATGACTGCCAACCATCACAGGCTGAGATCGGCGGGGCAATAATAATAAAAATGAACTGTCTCACAGTGTATTGCTATCGTTTACATTTATGACGAGAGCGCTTGCACGATGAATTCTCTTTGACAGAATACGTACAACCAAGTAATCTTTACCAACGATAATAGTGAGGGATGCTTTGGTGAAGCCAGGAGAGATTGTTCCGGGCCGGTATTGTCCTTTCAAGCGCTGATTGAGAATTCCTCGGGGGTTTGCTGCGATAAACTTTACAACTTTATTGGTTGCTGAGCCTCCGTCGTGTTGACTCTTGGGTTTTATATAAAGTCATATCCGGCGATATTGATATCTTGTAATATAACATGAAACTGTATTGTTGTAATTATTATGGCCGTAAATTCTCCCATTTTCCCCAGCTCGAGCCCTCGAGTGAAATATTCACATGTATTTTATCGTTTTGGCTGTATAGTTGTGTGGGCTTCTTCTCTTTATGTGACTTTGGGTCCTTGGCTTTTACGGTTTCTGATGTAGACTGTTATAAAGCTCACAGTAAGACGCGCCATAAAGAACTGTAGTGCTCCCAACATGCCTGCTGTAAATAGCCATTGGTGGGGTTTCAGGGCCTCAGCCAATGCTAATGTTCCCTCTAATGATGCTGTCACTGCTACTGCAACTCCTACCACCACTGTTACGGTCACTGCAAGCGGCCAGCCGCTGTTGGGTTTCAGGGCTACTGTTAATGCTACCCGCTTGTGTAGTCTAACTAGTTATTAGCAGGCCTACTACCATCACTGCTACTAGTAGTTCCACAACTAGCATTGAGACTACTGCAACAGTCACTCTTCTTCTTCTTCTTTCCCCGCTAGTTATACTGCTACGCGTGACCCCTGCTGCTACACGCTACCCCATCTGCTATAGATACATGTCATGATAGAGGTGTTGTTTATCTGGTAGGAATACAAAGCAATATGCTGCTATCAAAGCCTGGTCCTCGTGCAGCCCCCCCACCGGCCTCCCCCGCATACACCTAGGGGGTTTAAAGAGTCTGTATCGCTGTTTCTACTCATTGCTGATGTTGCCATTCCACGTGGTAACAGAATCGTCATTCTCAGAAGTAGCGAATCATAGGAACATGTGCTGCTTGTGCTGTTGTAGTTTTTCGTATTCCAGCTGTTTCTTTAGTCCTTGGGGTTGTGGTTTTTGGGTTGGGTCTCAGATTGATGACTCAGCGCAAAGGCATGGGATCTCTGCAATACATCAAAACACAAGCCGCGCGTTTTCTGAAGATTGTGGCCGAAATTGTGTCTTTATCCTTTTTTTCCTCAAGGTGTCATTGATTTTGATGGTAGCCCTCCCCTCCCCCTCTCCCCCTCGGCTTACCATTTATCAACCCTCACAGCCATCCCCAACTTTCTCCCGCTGTCGGACCAAACTAATGATAAAACCAGCTGTTTTTCTTTCATTTTATTTTTCTGTCGTTTTCTGTCGGTGTTATCGATGGTCGTGTGTCTCTGACAGCTGCCTCGGCCCGTCCCTGATCGATGTCGCATCTCAAACCAATTCCTCAAGGAGTATTCGCACACGTATCGAAGCGGTTAAGCTTGTGTGTCATCCATTTCCCATTAAAAGGAAAAAAAAACAACAACTGGGAAAATCCACTGAAGAAAGACCTGTGTGGACAAGAGAAGTTAAGCCGGCCACCATCTTCTTTCTTTTAGCATAATGAAAGTAGCCAAGTGTGAAGAGCGGGAAACCGAACTGCATTAAGCGCTTTAATTTCTCTCTGGAAGGTTCCGGAACAAACAAAAGGCCCAGAGAGAGAGAGCAGACGGAGGCAGAGAGCGAGGGGGAGTGATTGAGAGGTTGCCTTTTAGTGACTTTTCTCCGGTGAAATTGAGCATGTCCTTCAGGGGGGGACACGCGCTGTTCATCCCGGTCCGTCACCGGCCCCCTTTCCCCCATTAGCAGACCGAGATTTATCTGTGACCACAGCCCACGTCAGCTGAACACTGGCAGGGTTTTACACACTCCTCAAAGGGAATAGTCAAATATTACGGTCAACTTTCAGAGTTTGTTGTAAATGTTCCATCATTTTTTGATACTTTCTAATAGTAGTAGTGGTAGTGTGATGATAGTAGTAGGAGTAGGTTCATGCTGTTATCTTTCAATGTCTGTGAAACTGACCCCCTTAGGATAAATGAACTAAATTAGATACACTTTTCTCCCTGAAAAACAACATTTTACGATGAAGTGCAAAAGGCTCCAGAACTTTTTAACTTTGCTGAGTAGATGTTTCCTTTATTTTTTATTTATGTTAATGCCTTTGAAATATGAATGTCATGCTGCGCCTAGGCCAGGACTGTAGTGTCAAGTGAGGACGCTTTGAAGCCTGATGCTAAAGAGCTGTTCCCAGCCTCCCTTAGCTGTATTATAAGTACAACTACATCACTGGAAACTGCCAGTACCAAACAACCTGGAGCGATGAAGGAGAGAGAGGGAGAATGAAATGTTTGTATGAGAAGGCAAGAGTAAATGTGTGGATGAGAAGGAAAGAGAAAGTAAATGTGGTTGAGAAGGAGAGAAAGTGTGAGACTGTCAATGCATGAGAGAGGGAGAGAAAGGGTGTGTGTGTGGATGGGAGGGTGTGTATGTGGGAGAAAAATTGTGTGGGGGTGTATGTGTGAGGTATCGGTGTGGGAGAATGTTTATCTTTGAGAGTGTGTGTGTGTGTGTGTGTGTGTGAGAAAGGGAGGAAAGTGTGTGTGTGTGTGTGTGTGTGAGAAAGGGAGGAAAGTGTGTGTGTGTGTGTGTGTGTGTGTGTGTGTGTGTGTGTGTGTGTGTGTGTGTGTGTGTGTGTGTGTGTGTGTGTGTGTGTGTGTGTGTGTGTGTGTGTGTGTGTGTGTGTGTGAGCAAGAGGGAGAGAAAGGGTGCGTGTATGTGTGAGAGAAAATGTGTGTCAGGGAGTGAGAGTGTATGTATGTGAGGGAGAGAGAAGCAGAAACATCTGGAAGGAGAACAGAGGGTTTAAAGCCCCCCTCGCCTCCCACCCGGCTGTTCTCCTGCTAAAACAACATGTTATCCAATCAGATTGTGGCTTGCCCGTTTCCAAGGCGATGGGACGGGGTAGGGGTGGGGGTTCTGGGGAGGGGTGTCGTTTGTTGAAGTATGCTTGCGGTGTTGTTATTGAGGTGCAAAGTGCTGATGTGTTATTTCTTTCTTCTTTGCAGCTATTATTTTGTTCTGGAGATTAGTGCGTGTTGTTGCCTGACCATCTCGGGGAATGCCGGGCATTTAAGAATTACACTCATCTGAACCCTCTATTTGTTTGTATGGGCACACACAGTGTGTGTTTGTGTGTGGATCTGTGTGTGTGTGCGCAAAATCACAATGTCTGTGCAACACTGTGTGTGTGTGTGTGTGTGTGTGTGTGTGTGTGACCACAATGTCTGCGCAACACAATGTCGATGTGCGCGTGTGTTTGTGTGTACGTGCGCGACATGCAGCATGTGCACGACGGTTGTGCGTGTACAGTGGGCACGCATGCACACACGGCTGCAGTAATCCACCGCTGCAGGGTCGCATGAAAGGCAGGCGGGAATAGGAGTCATTGGCACGATGTAATAATTTGGCAGTAGCAGTAATACCCCCCCAACCAAGCGCCTTGTTCGCTGGCAGCTGCCGGACAGCCCTGCCAGCTGTCTGGCCTCTCAGGGCTCCACCACAAACCCTTACGTCTGTTCACACCGGGAAATAGATGGATTCCATCACGTCTAACGGGCGCCAACTCTTACACGTTGCGTCATATTATCGTCAACATTACAGTATCTGTGGCGTGTCTGCATGTCTGTCTGCCTTTCTATTTCTTTGTGTGTGTGTGTGTGTGGAGGCTGACTGATTAAATAAAGCTTTGAAGTTTGAAAGGTGTATTGTTTGGTTGACACCGAGTCTCCTTTTGTCACAGTCTTTTGCGTCCTTCTGGGCATTGCAGTTTTCCCTCTCGGTGCTGGTGGATTTAGAATGGTTTCTTCCCAGTTTGAGGATGGGCTGTGGGAGACTGGTGTCCTGGCAGGTCCACCACAGTTTGAAGACTTCCATGTGTGGATTATTTTTAATTCAGTTTTATTCATTTTCAATATTGTGCATAAAATATGCAATTAAAAGGGGCTGCATGTTTATATGCATTTTGGCCGACGATGACTTAAGTACTGCTATGTCTAATGTTAAGCTCTTTTTTTGATGAGAAACTCAGTTTCTAGCTGCACTCCGGGCAGTAAATTGTTCCAAAGCGTTGAGAGTGCAGGCTTTGTTTCCAGACAATAAATACATTATAGTTCACTGGATTTCAATTTGCTCCCAGACAATGGCGTCCGGGTCTTTCACTCCCTCCAGTCATTAAGTCAGTGTCAAACCTAGGCTGAATGCCGAACCCTGAGCAGATAGAATACCAGAGAGCGATGGTTCCTCTCTTTTCTGTTTCTCCCTACTACCCCGCTCTCCTCTCGGGAATCCCCTCTTTTAAATTGTATTATCTCTGGACAATTGTCTCATTTCCATTCCTATCGCCTGTGTGTGTGTGTGTGTGTGTGTGTGTGTGTGTGTGTGTGTGTGTGTGTGTGTGTGTGTGTGTGTGTGTGTGTGTGTGTGTGTGTGTGTGTGTGTGTGTGTGTGTGTGTGTGTGTGTGTGTGTGTGTGTGTGTGTGTGATTGTCCAACTGACTCGTGCCCTTGGGCACGTGCCCAAATGGACTCCCCCACTCCTCTCCTCCTCCATCGTGACCTTGGCGAGAGAAAGGGAGAGAGAATCTAGCCGCCTTTTTCCCTGAGTTGCCATTGGTCGACGGCCACCAGAGATGATGGAGTGCCAGGCGTTCCTGTGTTCATCTTACACACACACACACATGCACGCGCGCGCACACAAACGTACGCACACACACACGTACACGCACACACACGTACGTGTACACACGTGCACACACGTGCACATCCTCACAGCGAACATGGTGTGAGGACGTGCATTGGTATTCACACATACACACCATATATACCTACTATAATATGTTCTAGCCTCTGCTTCACTGGTTTACTTTCAGGAACACACTTGCTCACACATGGGTGACAACACTCAAGCAATGGATGATAGCACTGTGATGTATTTGGTTGCTTTTGTATTGCTATTTATAGGGACGGGTATCGATTAACATTTTTCTGTTCCTTGTTTCGGTACCTCTTTCAAAAGACTTGGTACTTTGTTTTTTATAAAGTCAATGGAGGCTTTTGACTTCTGCATTTGTATTGATTTACTGGATGCAACACAAAGACACACAGGAGGTCACTCCTTACTCAATAACTAAGTTTATCCCTCGTCTATTCCTCTAAATTAGGTATTCAATCTATTACCATTTCACTTGTAACATTAGGAGAGGTAACTTATAACAAGTGCCCTTGTTGTTGTCAACCTTTCCAAAATGTTAGCATTCTTTAGATCGACGAGACACGGCTACTTCAACAGGAGAAACTCGCCTAACTTGGTAATATAGCAGAAAGTTAGAAATGGATATCGGCCGACCCTCAAGGACCCGCTTCAAAATAAGAGCTCAACCAATGTTTCATGCTGGCCGGTCCAATGGAACAGAAATTGGAACAACATTTTGGAACCAATTTTACAAAATATACATGTTGCTTTAAGTTACCAACAAAAGGTGGTTGCTACCTGTGTTGTCCTCACTGCAGTGTAGCAACTGCAGCTATACAACTAGTTAAACTCTTCCTTATAAATGAAGACGTGAGTCGTAGTAAGCTTTAGTTGCTCTTTACTGTGGCTCTTTTTCTCATTGTACAAGGTCAGAGTGAAAACTGTAACAAAACAAATATTAAAATTACCATTTTGCACGGTAACAGGTGCTTTCCACATGTAAATAAATCGTTTTTAGCCACAAACATATCACATGCATTTTTCATGTCAATAGTACTTTCTAACATTAACTTGTAATAATGAAATTATCAACTTACGACGTTGCCTCTGTGACGTTTACATTGATACCATCATGCGGTTGAACACAGAAATGTAGATGTGCAAATTCGGTTAGCTTCCTCAGACTACTAAACAAAAACAAACCTATGACCCGGAAACATTAGGGTGAAAACGGCCCTTCAAAATAAGAGCTTTTTCAAAACAAAGACCATTCAGATTTATGCTTGAAAGGCAACACACTACCTAATATGATACCAATCCTAAGTAATGCATCCCGTCACATAAAACATATTAAAGAGAGGCGGTGAAGAGAGGACAATCAAACAACACGATAGTAAACCATGACGGCCCTTTAGACCTCTGGCAACACACACCTCTGCGTTCTCCAAACACGTTGACCCCGCTTTAATCAGCAAACACCAGACGTTGTTCCTCCGTCGCGACACCGTCACGCATGTCACGTTTCCCAGGCTTCAGATGCCGAGTGCCTCCGAGGGATTTGGAAAGTGTTTTAAATGTCAAGCGCTGCTAAACGCCGGTGCTGTGGAGGGACACCAGTGTGTGGGGTTATTGGGGACAGATTGAACACACTCACTAGCCGATGACTGGCAGCATTGATGTATGTTTCACCCAGCAGTGATTTAATTAAGGTGATCATTGAGGGAATAATTAAGAAATAATAATATTAATCCATCGCACCACTATTGCTGATCGCTGATTAGGAAACTCCATTCCGTTCTGTGTCAAGACTCCATGAACGTTTTGTGTGTACATTATTAAATCATTAATTTAATATATTATGGTGTGTGTGTGTGTATTAGTGTGTGTGTGTGTGTGTGTGTGTGTGTGTGTGTGTGTGGCTTTAATGCGTCTCTGAGATGAACACTGGTGGAGGAGGGAAGAGAGTGGACCCCTGCCTCTGATGAAGACCCTCGTGGGGTCTGACGGTCAGGTGTGAGAGGTCTTAACCCCCTGCACCCCCCGGTCTTCCTCTACTTCCCACTCCATTCATCTACGGTGCAGCCGTACGCTGTCGGTGATGCTGGTGATAAGGCTGATGAGCTGCTGATAACGGGACACGATAATGGTTCAATCCCTGATAGCGGGGTGTGTTGGAGCAGTGTGCTGGTGTTGGATAGGCCCCCCCGATCCAGAACGGGAATCCAAGATCCCCAGATCCTTAAGGAGAGGAAGTGATGGATGGCTGGCTGTGGATCCGGACGTAGATCAGGGAACAGGGAGATTAGTGGCCAGGGTGTTTGAAAGTTAAAAGTTTTTGGGTTCAATCCTTGAGGGACTTGCTTGGACCTTTTTTTTTTTTCTGACGCAATGCCAAGTTCACCATTCAATCAGGACTTGTTTCTGGAGGGAACTTGGAGGTTGTATCGATTTGAGGATAATCTCCTTTGCTTGGATTTCAACCAACAACAACAACGTATTGGTGGCAGAAGAGACACAGTGCTTGCACAATCATTTACATTTTTTAACTGAAGTTGTACAGTACAATATGTTTTTTAAGTTTGACATTACGCTATTCTCTTCAGTACATCAGTATACATTTTTAATCATAAAAAAATATTGTATTGCACTCGTCCCCCCTAGCAAACCTTCGTCAACCTGTACGAGGCCGCTCATTATCATGTCAATTTTCATTACTTTTCATTGCAATAACACACCGGCTAATGAAATTCGGCGGCGGTAATCGGCGCCATGGTAACCCCTGAACGAGCTCCAATCCCCGGGCCTCAGATTGAGCGCCGGCACCCCGCAGTGTTTTATGAATACGGCCCGTTGTTTGTTACGTCGGGAACACGCCCCACGGCTAGGGGCAACCAGCTGCAAATTAATATAGATGTCAGTTTTATCTCCGTAAGTGAAATTCAAACTGCACCTTGGACGCGCCTAGCCTCGAGGTGCGCGTTGATGTGATTTTGATTCAGCAGAGTGGCGTCGACCCCTGACCCTCCGGTCTGTGTAATCACCCGACAGCACATAGCCTCGCTGCTCATTAGGCCTCCAAATGAAAGACTGTAACCAAGCGTGAGCCCTTAATGACGCTGATGTTTCCATTACGCCGCCACCGCCGCCGCCGTCTCTGTGTTTCCCCCCCCCCCCCCCCCCTCGTCGTTATTGGGGACAGCTGTCCTCGTCGATGTTTGAGGCGCTTGTGAGCGACCGCTGGCCAAGGCGCACAAGATGTCTTTGGTACTCTGATGGCTTCCGGTTTCAACATTGAATTATTCAGCAGTTTTCTCTCCAAGGCAACTTTCAAGTAAAAAACTGGAGTCGTGACGAAGAAATAAGTTATGGTCTTAGTTTAAAAAACAAACTGCAATCTAGCTTTAGGAATCAGGAAATTTCAGAAATTAGAATCAGAAATTAGTCATTTCTGTATTCTTTTTTATTTATTTTTTACTCTGGGGGAGAAGTGAGAAAGAAAGCGTGGGATAAAGTGTGGGAAATCCATAACTCCATAAATTCCATAACTCTACACACTATACCCCCCTCCCCCAGCCATCGTCATAACCTTTAAGAGCCCTGCCTAATTAAAACAAAGTCTGAGGCACTCAGCACTTCCTGAGACTCACAGCACCCCAATCAAACCAGAGGCGTGTAAAAGAAGATGGGAAAATGTTTTCTCCTCATGGCCTCTTTCTCCCCCCTGCCCTGCGGAGGAAGAAGAAGGACGCGCAGTAATGAGAAACGCAACAGGAGGGCCCGTCCAACTACCTGTCTCCACGAGAGCGCCATCTTGGTTTTAACGACGGACTTGATTAATCTGCTGTTTGTTTTTCCGGTAACGTTGTTTTAACGGCCCGTTTTATCTCGTCGTGGCCCGGGACCGATACAGCTGTTGTTGTTTTAAACCAGACTTAGCCTACGTATACGATCATAATCGTTCGGAAAACGTAAAATAAATGATATATTTTTCAATAGATGTCCTGCTGAAAGGGTTTGTTCCGCTGCGTTGAACGACTCAAAGTTTCGACTCGAATAGTTGCCCGATTGTAACTTTTTAAGGGGTCCCTATTTTACCACCAGGTGTGCGGGTGATTAGTCATTACAAGGCTGGGCACCCCGCTTGTGATGTCACCAGAGAATGCATCGTGAAACGGCTCGTAACGCCTAATCGCCCTCACATCTGGGGGGCAAAAGAGGGAGCATTTAAACGATTTGACTGCCTCTGTGAAGACCAGGGTTAAACATTGATACCTGTGCGTGCGATAGCTTCCTCTTAAAACGGAGCCTATTGGTCCGCCAGGGGCCTCTGCCCGGAACAGAGGGGTCGGGGTAGGAATCGGCTCTGTGGATGGTTGAACACCCTGTCACTCATCAGCGAGCAGCACAGCTGTTCCCTGTCAGAATGAAGAAGGACCGCAAATACAAAGGGTTTCACTTTTTGTCATTATTTTTTATTATAGGTATGAATGGTGTTTTGTGTCAACAGATAGCGTTTTATTGATGGCCTTAGGGAAGTTTGTTCATCACAGCAGACACACTGAGGGTGGTCATGTGGAGCTCCACTGGTAGAGCGTGGCAGCAATGCTGCCAACTGCCAAGGTTTCCGGTTCGATTCCTGTGGGGGCCACTACTCACTTTGAATAAAATCATCCACCAAATGGCATTTATTGGTGCAGCGCAGAAAACCAGAGATGTTAGAGAAAACGCACAGACTGGGTGTGAATATACAATACTTTGTTGTCCACATAGGGGCTCTATAGGGGACCTTATTGACCTGGGCCACCTCTTAGGTTCCCCCGTCCAACCTGATTTAAATCGCTACTTCCTGGACACTTTGTTTATAATCAGATCGCTGCTGGTAAATGTAGTTTTCTACCCTGGGTTATTGAACGTTGCATCCATCTGTCACGACCCCGTCTCCACGGGTCACGGCCTCCCGTGCGTCTCGCCGTGGCCATTTAGGACAACACGCGTTCACCACTCAGCGTTCCAATTAGATTAAGGCAGGAGGCGAGGGATGGCCGCACGTGTTAAACACAGACACAGACACACACACACACACTCACACCCACACACTCACACCCACAGTCACCACCGGTGCAGGGTGAGTACAAGTTGGGTCGGAGCCCGTCCATGCATGAGGGTGACGCACGCAAAGCAGTGCATTTATGCAAAAGGCTGCCAACCCTTCTTCCGTTAGCCGTTCTATCTAACAGCCTCCCCGTCACAACCCTCACGTCTACAACCTGCAGGCTGCGGTGGGAGGATCATTCTTAAAAACAATGTTTTAATAACAATATGATTCGTATCATCTATGCATGGAGGGCTTCCCTCGTTTGGTGAGGTTCAACCACCTGGTTGTTTTGGTGTGAATTGCAACCAGGTTATGTAGGTTTATTTGACGCAGGATTATGTGAGCGCAGATCGACTACACCAGGCTGAACGGGAGAGCGAGCGCTCTACTCATTGTTGGCACGAGATGTTTTTTTACCATCTGTGTAATTGACCCCAGGAGCATCCCGACTTTACTGACAACTAACCTACACCGTGTGTGGGTATACCAGCGTAGCGTCGGGACTTTTGCAAGACGACAACCTCCAGCCCACACCTTCTTGTATGTGCCCTGTTTCCTTCTCAAAGCCAACGGCATGCAACTCAAAAGACTGAAATGAATCAGTGGATGGATTGTAGATTGAGCAATGGATAGAAAGAGTGATGGGTCGATGGATGTAAAGATGGATAGGTGTACGGATAAATGTAAAGACTCATCGATGAATAGATATCGCGATGTATAGATGGATGGATGGAGGAAAAGGTATCTGGATGGAAAGATGGATTGGAGACAGATAGGTAGGTTGACAGGAAGCGGATAGATGCATGGAAAGATAGCTTGATGGGTATATGGATAGGTAGATTCAAAGATGGGGGAATGGATGGCTGATGGACTGAGGTACGCAGACTGTAGAGCTAGATAGATAGATGGATGGATAGATGCAGGCGAATGTGGTTATTGTAGTTGGGGGGGCTTAGACGGATCATGTGAGGGATTGATCAGAAGTGTAGGCAGACGTTTAGATGAATAATGTATGTCTAGCTGATGATGACTCGGCACACATTCTTCGGTTTTTCCATTAAATGAAAAAAACAATGTTTTTGAACGGAGCAGGCAGTAATGCTGATTTCTAGTTTTGAAATGCAGTTTCTCTGTTAAACGTAGGTGGCTAGATGATTTGAGGCTTGTGCTACTCGAAAAGGTAAACTACATTATCAGAAGGACACACCATTCTCATTTCTCAGAATAAAACAATTCAAATACTGAAAGCCTGATTAGCTCTTGAACTTTGCTCAACAGTTGACAGTGGATTTAATTAAAATATATAAAAAAATTCATTCGATGAAGAGCATTTTAATTTGAAAGACATTGAAATCCATAATTGGATTTAAAACAATAGAATAATATACTGCATTGATTTTGGCATATTCATTCATTCATATTACTTCAACTATATATTTAAAAACCCTTATAAATGATTAACAAGTAGTAAAAATCTATTGCCACTAAAATGCTCACACAATCTGAAGTGATTCTAATCGTATGCAATGTACCATTTTATGATTTGATATGATAAACGGTATAATTCCCCGGCCAGGAAACGCAAACGTAAACATGTGGCTATGTGCGTGCGTCCTCATCTTTCATCTCTTTATTCCCTTGACCGAGCGGGATGTTTGGCTCACAGTGGAGTCTATCTCCTCTGATAACGGGCTCCGGATGTTTTCTGCATTGTTCAGCAGAACTCGGTTTTATCCTCTCTGTCCGGGCTACCCGGGGAATTTCTCCTTTTCTGGAGCGTGTTGCGCCGCATCCAAGGCGGCATCAACACGTTACATAACGCGCTCTCGTGGTCAACCGCCGGAGAACAAGAACCAGAGGCCGCTCCTTCCCTCCCCTCCTCTGCTCAGCCAAATATGTTCAGCTCAGCGAGATAATTCACGGCCGTGTGACGCATCCGGAACACGCCGCGCGTCAGGGAGGACATCTGAGAAATAACGTCAAATAATGCACGCAAGAGACGATGGAATGGGGTAGGATGGGGCTTCGGTGGTCAGGGGGCTGACTCACAGCAGCAGGGTTGTGGGTTAAATGTCCACTGGTAGGCATCCGCAAGATCCCCAAGCCCTTACCTGTCTCTGTATTCACTGGCTGACCTCTATCTGCTCCTTAGTGACCTGTCTCTGTATTCAGTGTCTAACCCCTAAATGCTCCTTATTGCCCTGGCTCTATATTCACTCTCTAACCCCGACCTTCTCCTTAATGACCTGTCGATGTACAGTCTTACCCCTACCTGCTCCTTATTGACCTGTTTCCGTATTCACTGTCTAACCCCTAAATGCTCCTTATTGCCGTGTCTCTGTATTCACTCTCCAATCCTTACTTTCTCCTTAATGACCTGTCAATGTACAGTCTAACACCTACCTGCTCCTTAATGACCTGTCTGTCTCTAATTACTGCTCAACTCCCACCTGATTCCTAATGAGATGCATATCAAAGAGATCTTTGTTGCTGGCTTTTCGATGAAAGTGGGGTTTCCAACCTCCCACGCCGGTTAAGCTACACTAGGCTGAGGAGCGTGTCTGGGTAAGCGGAGGAGGATTAATCTCAGCTAACAGGCTAAGGGCCCGGGTTAGCTCCGGCTAATGAGGAAGAGGCCCATCAGCCGACAAACACACTGCTCTGATCCCAACATCCCTATTATTAGACCTCCCTTCATCCTGTTAAGACCTATGCATTATGGACTTCCCACAACTTCCCACGACTGTCTCTCTGACTCTCTGTCTCTCTGTCTCTCTGACTCTCTGTCTCTGTGTCTCTGTCTCTGCCTCTGTCGCTCTGTCTCTCTCTCTGTCCCTCTCTCTGTCTCTGTCTCTGTGTGACTGTGGTGATTTCTGTCTACTCCTGGTTTTGGACATGTTCCACTGTCAGCCCTAGCTCTCTAATGGATGTTGGGGGGGAGTATGATCCCCCCCATAATGTCCAGCCCTCTTAGAACCCTGATCCCATTGAAAGAGTACGGAGAGTAGAGTGATGGTGGGAGAGGGGACCCCTTGGTTCATTAAGAGGCATCAGAGGGGGTTTTTGAACGGGGGTATAACCCCAAGTGACTGAACAAGGAGGTGGGGGAGGTGGAGACCCCCTACCCCCTACCAGGGCCTGATATAATAAGCAGATCCGTAGGGACCACCGCTAACTGCCCCTCTCTCCTAATTAGATCAGGGGCTGCCGGGGGGGGGGGGGGGTTGCCAGGGGTCAGCCTTATTAGAGGTGTGGAAGACCACTTCCTTTCTCCCCCTTTTTTATGGTTTCATCCCTAAGTCCATTAGAAGTGACGGAGGCTTTTTAACTGGCGCCAAGCGTACTTGGGTTTGTGAAGCTGCGAGTTGTACCGGTGCTGCTGCCTGGTGAATATCCGTCACAGCTTTCATAGGGTTAATCGAGTTGTGTGTCTGTGTCTTTTATCAGTAGCTCTTTGTCACATCTCTCTCGTGATGCTGCCAGAGTTATCAATGAACTACAGCCTTGGGAAGATGAAAGACAACGAGACGGATAAAATAACTTTAATAGCAATTGCAAATTGCCTCGAGGGAGTCCATTTATCAGCTGTTCTCTCAAAGTTGTCACGTAATATTGCAGCAATCTTCACGATTATATTTATTACATTTCTTGACATGAGATGGTAAGTTATTAAAAGCAAAAAGGCATGTCATACTTGGTAAGCTAGTTCACACTCTTGACTGTCAATTGGATAATGGCTGTTATTTAGAGTCGCAATTAATATCTTATTTGTTTATTATGGGATTTCATATTTGCTACCGTGAAATCGAATCATGGTAGCATAAAATCCAATAATGTTTGCGGAACATTTAATAATGATTCCATAAGGTATTAAAGACGCAATGTGTAAGATTGAGCCCATCCTAGTCAGTAGGCGGTAGACTTTCAGAATTTAAAGAACCCACATATCTGCTCTATCCGCTCTTACAGGCTATACTACGTTGTGATGCTACCCAGCGTAGCTAGGAGTGGCGTGAGCGGGAGGTGATGGGGAATGCGATAGCAATATACTTATAAACAAAGAGAGGTGCAGGCTAATAAAGAATATAACTGTTGTATGATGTGGTTTTATTGATATACTGTAAAACACTACCTAATCATGGTTGGTAGCACAATGCTAATGTTCCAATTAATAACGGAAGCATAATTTCTAACAATGCGACCTAATTGTATTTTAGTTATGCATACATTATGGAATTTATTTATGAGCTGGGAACTTTGTCGCTGTGACGGAATAGAAGGCTGGTCAATGATTTATTCTCTGACCCCGTATCACGCTTTGATCACAGTCCTCCAGAGAACTTTTATTGATCAAAGTCCTCGTATCAAAGTCCCACAGTCATGCAAGTGTACAAGTGCTCTATAAATAATAATGCGTAGATAATAAGTGGTTCCCCCAGTAAAAAATTTAAAACAATGAAAATAAAATAAAATCCATTGCAAGAAATATACATACAAATTCTGGAACGAACCCAGAACCTCTGAAACAGGAAGTGATGTCGGAGCGCTGTTGATGTACGGAGTCCGGCAAACGTTCCCTTTTCGTGTTTTAACTTTAAAACTCAGAGTTCCCAGTGTGCGGCCCCATAAATGATTCAACAGCCCAGCCTTTATTCACTCCATGCATCTGGAGTACAGTCGGGGCGGAGAACAGCAGAATCCTCATCAGGCAGAGTCATTGTGAGCGTTTGATTATTGGGCTGTAGGGGACTCCCCTCTGCAGTCTCGGCCAGTGGAAAAATAACACATTCCCTCTCCAACCCTTGGATTGGCTCTTCCTGCCTGGTGATGTCATCCCGATGATGCGTGTCGGGAAGACTTCGTCAGCCACACATTGTTTTTGAGTTGCAGTGCATTGTTACCTGTGCTCTTGTGTTTAAGCCGTCATGACCTTTTAGTCTCGGCACATTATGTCTTCTTCGGTTATCATTTCAGAAACAATATTATGGGAACAAAAGACGTCCCCGTGTCGGGTTCAATTTCAGGAAACGACTGAGCTATAATAAAGTCTCTTGTCTGGGGGAGGAAACGAGGGAATTAGATTAGTTTGTGTGTTTTTTAAGGTTGTTTTCCTCCTGTTGGCTGTGATGAGATCAGGGGGGTTCAGGTTTGCGGGCGTGGAGGTTTATATTGAGGTTAGCGCAGACGGCTAGCTATAGCCCGGAGTGGAGCGCTGCTATAGGCCAGGCAGTGTCGCTGTGACAACAGCCACAACGCCCACCACCGTGTTGAGAATTAGCACTCGGCCAATCACCGGCTGGTGACTGGAGGGTAGCAGCGCACACATGCACATGGAGATACACATGCACACGCCGAATAGCGCACACACAACAACACACATGCATCATGATGACACCCAACCACAGAAAGGCACGCGCTCAGAGCTATACACATACACACAGACACAGACATGCACACATATGCAATGCAATACTGGCTTAATCTAGCTGCTGGCACATGGGTAAAGTGTAAATAAAGTGTAAATAAATATAATGAAGTAAATCAGGCCGCGGTTAATTGAGACTGGCTGCAGTTTGGCCTTTATTAAACCTCTCTGGTTTATCACCCTGAAGCCAGCTATCCACACACACACACACACACACACACACACACACACACACACACACACACACACACACACACACACACACACACACACACACACACACACACACACACACACACACACACACACACACACACAGAAACACACACACACACACACACACACACAGAAACACACACACACACACACATAGAAACACACACATACACATAGAAACACACACACACACACATAGAAACACACACATACACAGAAACACACACATACACAGAAACACATACAGAAACACACACACACACACACACACACACACACCAACATAAATAGACACACACACAAACACACACACACCAACATAAATAGACACACACACAAACACTGCCACTGGTATGTCACAGGGTACTTATCCTAGATTGTGTGTGGAAGCGTGTGCTTATGGGACATAACAGATTATATTAATGTATGGGAGTGGAGGGGACGCCATTAGAAAGACGGATAGGGCTTCAGTGGACGGCTGTTTATCACCAAATAACGGCTTTCTGTGAGAAATGTGTATTCTTTCCATCCTCCCGCCCTTTCCCTCCCCCTTTTCTCTCTCTGTCCTTCTCTGTGTCTCTCCACCGTTGTGTCTGTCTCTCCATCACCCTCTCACGCTATGTCGGTCCGTGTCTCTCTGTCTGTGTCTCTGTGTGTCTCTCTCTCTCCCTCCTTCTTTCACTCTCAATGCATTTTGCATATGCTTGTTCCTGGGTAAGGTTGACTGCACGCACGCACACACGCACGCACGCACGTGCACACGCACACATAAATCTTCCTCATATCTCTGGCTTCACGTGGCCTCACACAGCTCCGATGTGTGTGTGTGTGTGTGTGTGTGTGTGTGTGTGTGTGTGTGTGTGTGTGTGTGTGTGTGTGTGTGTGTGTGTGTGTGTGTGTGTGTGTGTGTGTGCACACGTGTGTGTGTGTGATAGAGGTTATCTCTCTAATGCTTATCTGGTAATTTGCATTATGTGGGCACAGTGGTTGCATTGTGCAGGATTTACTTTTTGCTGCTGTGTAGACGTGAGATATGAGTACTGCTATTCCCTCAGGGCTGTCCAGGGGCTGGGCCAGAGGGGGAGGAGCTTAGGGAGGGCGAGGTTCTTGGACAGGGGGGAAGGGGAGGACAAATGTCCACTGTTGCCATGGATCAAAGATCAGAGATTGGACGTCCAGCGAGTAGCAAGAAAGCCAAAGTGTGTGTGTGTGTGTATGTATTTTCCTCCCTGTTCTGTGTTGAATCTAAATGCCGTGTGTGTGTGTGTGTGTGTGTGTGTGTGTGTGTGTGTGTGTGTGTGTGTGTGTGTGTGTGTGTGTGTGTGTGTGTGTGTGTGTGTGTGTGTGTGTGTGTGTGTGTGTGTGTGTGTGTGTGTGTGTGTGTGTGTGAGAGACAGTTTTTAACCCCTTGTTGCCCTGAAATGCATATATAATTGGAACTAAAATCTCAAATCTTACACCCTTGCAACCCGGAATCTTGGTTGTGCATAACATGCATTTAGTAGTTAACTAGACATTGGGGATCAAACCCCCAGTACCTCTGCAGGAATACCCTTACCCACACACTACTCCTCCCCCCTCGTCTTAGCTCCGGTATTGACTTTGATACCATGCTTTTATTGTTCTCAGACTCGCCTGAAGGTCACTTTGGGATAAAAACCCTCCTCAATACTGAATAAATAAATAATAATATTAACAAATAGGTCATTAGTCTCCATTAACGGGCTCTTTACATGCAAACATCTAACCATTAAAGGTCTGAAACATGTTTGCTAGTTTACCTTGTGATCCACAGCACCCTGTTGTAGTAGTGGTTGTGCAGTCTGACCCCAGGTCACTCTCTTGGCCCGTAGTGAAGACACTCTGGACCTCAGGGACGACATTAGCTGCCAATGCGCATCCAGTCTCGTCAATGTATTCTATTGATAACATTGGACAGAGCAGTGGGCCTATAGACCTCTTCTGTATTGATCATTAAAGTGGTGGTAGGGAGGAGGAATGTGAATGTTAATGGAGTAGCACACTGGTTTTAATTAATCATTCGGTTGGAGAGGTTGAAATCAATCCTCTTAGACATAAGTCATGTTCTGCCTTGTTTTTAAAATGATGAATGATCATCATACATATATAAATTATATCTAGCGATTAACATTTTAGTTTACATTCCTGCTTCCAAATTGTGATCGATTTGTATGGACAGTCTTTTGACTGGTTTAATTCCCCAAATCACCTGAATTTATCTTTCAATGTCATGGTTTGCCAAGTCTTCCACTTAAATGCACTTGCGTTTAACAAAATCAGAGTGAATTTTGTGAAGAATTACATGAACAAATCATACAGTCAAGGCATCTACGTTTGTTTTTGTAGACCTTTCCTTGTTTTACACAACGGCGTCCTCAGATAGTACTTGACGGGTTAGGCCAGGCTAGTATGAAGCGGTTTGTAGACACACTGAGTATTTCTTGTTGAGAGGGTGGCAAACTTCAGCCAGTGGTTATAATAGAACCACAGCCTTACACCACAGCCACACACAGGAAGAGTGAGGAGGAAGTGACTTCATTCAATTAGGGTCAGAGCAAGATGCAAAAATATGGTTTTGAATTTCCGCGTCAAAAATGAGTCTATAAAATCAGCAATGCGCTCTGTGTGCTTTGCTCTGTAAAAAAGAATACGAGTGAAGTTGTTTGTGCCGCGTTTTAAATACGAAACCAAATCTGCGTCGGCATGTTTTGTGCCAAAGCTCCACCGCTGGGCAACCATTTATCTCGAACTGAAAAAAAACAAGGAACGTATCACAACGAAGAACCGTTTACTAACTTAAAAACACTAAATCCCTGTACACCACCACAACAATGCTCTAACATAACAGGGGGTGATTCAGCCTCGTTTTTATGGCTCGGAATCCAAACAACACAAGTTTCGGTTCTGGTCTTATCTCCAAGCGAAGCTGGCCGGTCCTGAAGGTATTATTTCCATTAACTCCTCTGCCAGTCCAGTCACTCCGTTCCGAGCACAACACACTTTGCTCTAGCCCAGCGTTGGGCTTCTCTGCACATCAATCTCTCTCTTTCTCTCCCCGTCTCCAGGGCTGTCATCTCTGCTTATATCCACTCTGGAAGCGTGAGAGCGGGGGAGAAAGGGAAATATAGGGAGAGCGAGGGAAAGGGTTAGAGTCTTAGCCAATAATTTGTTCTAACTTGTACGAGCTGACGATAAGTTGTCATCATCTTGTCCACCTTTCTCTCCCATCCATCACCCCTTTCGAATCGCCCCCTCTCCACCACGCCCCCCCCCCCCTTCTCTCACCATCCATCCCTCTATCGTCCTCCCCCTCTCCCCTCCTATCTCTCTGCCTTCCCCTATTCCTCTCATCCTCATCCATCCATCTTTCTCTTTCTGCACATCTTCTGACTCCTCCCCCTCTCAGCCCACATTTCTCTCCCCCCATGTGGACTCTCTCTGTTTCTCTCCGCTTCTCTCTGCCTGTCTCTGCCTTTCTCTGTCTCTCTCTGTCTCTCTCTGTCTCTCTGCTTGTCTCTGTCTCTCTCTGTCTCTCTGCTTGTCTCTGCCTGTCTCTGCCTTTCTCTGTCTCTCTGCTTGTCTCTGCCTCTCTGTGTGTCTCTCTGTCTGTCTGTCTGTCTGTCTGTCTGTCTGTCTGTCTGTCTGTCTGTCTGTCTGTCTGTCTGTCTGTGACTCTCTCTGCCTCTCTGTGTCTGTCTGTCTGCCCCTCAGCCTCTCACTACCCGTCTGTATACAACTCTCCCGTTTTTCCACTCTCACCTTCTGTCTCTCCAACCCCCCCCCCCCCCCCCCCCCAACCCTCATTCTCCATCTCTCGCGTTCCATCTCTCCATCCCTCCCCCACTCTCTCTGTCCTGCCACCCCTCAAGTCCCTCTCACTCACGCTCTCTCTCAGACGTAGTAGATCCTACACGTGCGATGGTCTATTTTTACCCTGGAGGTCTGTGGTAGCCAGATGGTGGCGAAAAGCCGTCCAGATGGTCCAGGTTTTCCTCTGGGTTGCTGCATCACGATAGAAACGACCCCCCCCTACACACACACACACCTATGATCTGACCCATGATGATT